>NW_018408486.1:242763-284262 GCF_002113885.1 Mizuhopecten yessoensis
ATGACCTTCACCCATATTCAAGGTCACAGGGGTCAAATATGTTAAAAACTTTAAACAACTTCTTCTGAATAACCAAAATGCCCAGGGTGATGATATTTGGCCAGTAGCATGCTGGGGTAAAGGGCTATCAAGTTTGTTCAAATGAATGACCTTCACCCATATTCAAGGTCACAGGGGTCAAATATGTGAAACATTAAACAACTTCTTTTGAATAACCAAAATGCACAGGGTGATATTTGGCCAGTAGCATGCTGAGATGAAAGGCTACAAAGTTTGTTCAAATTCATGACCTTCTCTCATATTCAAGGTCACAGGGGTCAAATATGTTAAAAACTTTAAACAACTTCTTCTGAATAACCAAAATGTCCAGGGTGATGATATTTAGTCAGTAGCATACTAGGATCAAGGGCTACCAAGTTTGTTTAAATGTATGACCTTGAATCATATTCCAGGTCACAATGAGCAAATATGTTCAAAATATTTAAACAACTTGTTCTGAATAACCAAAAGGCTCAGGATGTTGATATTTAGTCAGTAGCATGCTGGGATCAAGGACTACTATGTTTGTTAAAGTGAATGACTTTGACTTATACTCAAGGTCACAGGAGTCAAATTTGTTTAAAATCTTTAAACGACCTCTTCTGAATAACCATAGGTCCCAGGATGTTGATACTTTGCAAATTGCATCCAGAGATGAAAGGCTATAAAATTTGTTCAACATAATGACTTTGTTCGACTTTCAATCACAATAAATAAATGGGTATTTTGAATGAATTTTAATCATAAATACTGATATTTTGCCTGTAGCTTTATTTTAGATCACTTTTAAGGTTACAAGTGTGAGATTTATACCAGGTGAGCGATGCATGCCCATTGGGCCTTTTGTTACAAACTTGGTAGCCCTTCATCCCAGCATGCTACTTGCCAAATATCATAACCCTAGGCTTCCATGTTATTGAGAAGTTGTTTAAAGGTTTAATCATATTTGACCCATGTGACCTTGAAAATAGGTGAAGGTCATTTATTTGAACAAACTAGGTAGCCCTTCATCCTAGTATGTTAACGGCCAATTATAATTTTCATAGGCCTCTTAGTTATTCAGAAGAAAATGTTTAAAGTATATCACTGATGCCGGACAATGGACGACGGACAGACGACGGTAGATGCACCATGGCATAATAATGATGAAATGGTGAAAACATATGACAACTGAATGGTCACATTTAAACGAACTAGTGGAACTTTTGTAAATATATCGTGAAAGTAGGTAAAGATAATTAATTTAATGGGGACACTTTATAGCACTCTATCCGAGGTACCTACCGGCCAAGTATCATTACTCTGGGCCTCCTGGTTAATCAGAAGAATTTGTTTGAAAGTTTTACATATTTGACCCCAGTGACCTCGAAAGTGGGTTTAGATAATTTACTTGTGGAAACTTTATAGCACTCTGTCCCTGGTACCTACTGGCCAAATATCATTGCTCTAGGCCTCAAGGTTATTAAAAGAAGATGTTTAAAGGTTTTTAACACTTTTTACCCTTGTGACCTTGAAAGTAAGTCAAGGTTATTTATTTGAGGAAACTTTATATCACTTTGTCCCAGGTACCTACTGGCCAAGTACCAGTACTCTGAACCTCCTGGTTATTGTTAAAGGTTTTTAACACATTTGAAACTTGCGGTAGGTAGGTCAAGGTCATTTTGTTGAGGAAATTTATAGCACTACATGCCAGGTACCTACTTGCCAAGTATTATAACTCTGTACATTAGATCTATGAAGAAACCATCAGAGGAAATTACACATCGGATAAAGGAGTCCAAACACCTCATACAACGATTGTGTAGGGAATCGTACTGGAGCTATGTTAAGGGCCTCATAACACCAATGGATGAAAATCCAGCCAAGGAGAACATGGAAAGCTGCAAGAGATTCTGGACACTCATCAAGCATAGTCATGAAGAAAGACACAGCTAGACCCCAAACATTAAAGGACCAAGGATAAGACATCGTGACGACCCAAGTAAGGCTAACCTTCGTAATAAACAGTTTAACTCCCGTCCTCTCAGCCAAGTCACCAATGTCGGATACCAGATTGTCTTTCTACCCTCAGACTTTAATCCAGTGCCAAAAGCTTGCCAAGAGATATCGCGATGTGTGCAATGCCCAATCCCTGGAAACGGATCTTGAAAACAGATGTTTCGAAGATCAACTACAGTCGCCTCATCTAAACTCCAACTCTATCTTTTTACTTTCATCTTTTCTTCTCTCCTTCTTGTCTTCCTTCCCTACATATCCCCACATTCCTATGCTTTCAATCAAACTATCCTTTATGTTTTTCCATTTCGTGCACCTGGTGATGATCTTCGGATGAAGGACTACCAGTCAACCGGCAAAAACAAAACAATCATGTCAAACCAACTTTATCATTTTCGTTTTTCATCGTGGAAAATTTGAAATAGCTGACATTCATGCTGATATTCTCAAAATTTTTAGGGTAAGAACAATTAATATTTTTGCTTCTCAACTGATGAAGCCCGGGCCAAACTGCTTATTATGTTATAAACTTTGTCTATTTTACAACAATTATGAAACAATTTATTTCAACTTATATTAATCACCCTTGTTGGCCCGAATTTTAGTGCGCAGGGGGTCTTTAAATGTGGGAGGAAACTGGAGTACCCGGAGTACCCACATCCGATCGGTGAATCGAACCCCGGCCACATTGGTGAAAGGCAAGTGCAATATCCAGTTATCCACTGCGCGGCACCCGACCACCCTATATGGTCAGGCACTGCATTGGCTCCAATGTTTTTTACCTGAGCGAGTATTCGTTTGTTAATATTACAGGTTTTTCCTACGGGAATAAACAAGATAAAACATCCAAGCCTGTCGTCTTATAATTTGAGGGGCAAGGGGCTACATGTATATTATGTAATATGAAGGGCAGACACTCAATCCGTGGTACATCATTCGGCATATCTTTTACTTTTCACAAACTGACTGATGACTAGCTCTTTCATCAACATGCAAACTGATAACTCATCAACACAATTAATATTTTAAAAAACATTACATGAACATTAAAGCAAATATTATTATTAATGTAAAAAAAAATATGCCAATTGATCAATAATATTTATGTGGAACTGGCAATAATTACCGCCACTTTCACAAGATTAGATATGGTTCGTATCGGTTGGGGCGATACAGAATTTCTGGGCGACATGTGGTTGTCATGAACTGAAAAATGGGGCGATTTGAAATAAAGTTGGGGCGAAATGGTCTGGGGCGAAACGTCGGTAATTCGACATGTTCCTGTGGCTGCACCTGGACATTACGTATATCTCTCCCCCATATCTGACCATCCTTTATTGTGAAAAACATGAATGCCAAAATCAGAAGTCATGACGAACTGACGTTGTGAAATATTCACAAGTTTTTTTCTGAAGATTGTCAACAATCTGACCGCTTTACATAGGTGGCGATCCCTTGGGTATCCCGGGTTCGTGATCGGAGTGGAGGTGGTACGGTCACACCATTCTTACATATCTCATCTCTGCCAAAAGGCCTACAAATATCCCGAAGTCACGTTTTCTCTGCATGGCATTTAAAGCGCAGTCTCTATCGATTCTGTGCTGTCACAGCATGATTGCTAGACAGATTCTTCAGATTTTTTGCCAACATACCACGTCATAGCTGCAAAGACATACCGTACGATCTCACATTGGAAAGTAAACAAACGTTGATTGCGAAAGAGCACCTGTTGGCCAATCACAAACGACATTCTTCACGGATTTGGAAATTAACCAATCAAATTTGTCGTTAAAAATAACTTTGATATTTCACAGCCCAGCCATATTGGCCGTGTATTAGTATTACTATCTTTGACGTGCTAACTGACAGCTCAAACGATCTAGGTGCAGTAATGTAGATTCGTTAGGTGTTAATCGTTTACCGGCGGTGAAAGCCATCTTACACAAACATAAGGCAGTATGTTGACTTACCTCTGGCGCATGTCAAGGACTTTAAACGGTTAGAGACACTAAGTTCGCTAACGGGAGCCTGACAGTGTGTGTTTACCATTTCGGACCGTACCACGAGGTCTCGGTAACACTCTGGGGATATTTACCTGTATCTCTGTGCGATCCTAAAACGTAATAGCGTAACCTGTGTTACAGAGAAATTGTGTCATTCGCTCTTCAGGGCAGCACTTCGCTCCAGAGGGTCTACTTCCTCCTGTATAAGCTATCATATCCGAGAGGAAATCTCTAATTGTGTAACGGGAGGGTATTCATACCAAGACAATTTGTGAAGTTAAAGGTTGTGTTTTTAGTATAGTGTGTGAACTTTAGGAATAACAGCAACATTTTCCACGATGTCCAAGGGTTTACACGGGGACAATGCTAAGACTTATAAACTCGTGGTGGTGGGTGATGGTGGTGTTGGAAAGTCGGCATTAACGATACAATTCTTCCAGAAAATGTTCGTTGAAGATTATGATCCTACAATTGAAGATTCCTACATTCAGAATGCAGAAATTGATGGCAAGTGGTGCATATTGGATGGTAAGTATACCAGATCACTTGAATTTGACACAAAATATAAAAACTATTTTAGAAGCGATTTTTTTTTTGCACAAACAAACATCCATGGTACCTAATGAAAATTGAGTTCCCCTATATATATCTTAAATGTGAGGTTTAGACCGGATGACGTTTTCTATAAAAAAAAAAACACCCACCTGGTTTGTTTAATTAATAATTAAATATAAAAAGGTGCTTAATGATTATAGTATAGTATAGATTATAAGTCCCTGGATGACAAAATAAAAAGATTATGAATTCTTTAAAATACCTAACGACTGAATTATCTTGTCATAAATACCTGACTGATGAAGATTTGTTAAATTAAACAAATTTAAATCTCACTTTTGTAATACGATGTATGTATTATTTGTTTATTAACATTAAAAGTTAGTAAATCTTTTGATCATCTGTTTATAAGTTCTATCAATAAGAATACCAGAAGTTAAACTGTATAAATATATACATATATGTATATGTGTATCCTATATGGCAGTCAATCATCGATTGTGATGACCAATGGTCAAATCATCAAAAGAATGTCAAAATACACATAAATATCGACCTATGTATATCAGATAATGAGATGGCACTTCCTGTGGTATATTATATACACATTTTTTGAGGGATTTTTCCACTGTCTGCAACAAATCTTGATTGAACATCTTTTATCAATTAAAAGTGTGAATACAAGGATATTTGCAGTTGAAATTCAAGTCTTACACATGTATCTTTTAGTCCTTATATCATATCTAATATAACCTTTTTGATTCAGTCTGATATGATTCTACAAAAAGGTTAATATACAATATTTCACCTTAAGCATTGCTAATTTTAAAAGGACAATTGTAAAATGCAGACCTTATAAAATTCTTTAGAAATAATAGCTAGAATAAACACCATTCATAGTAAGTTCATAATTTACTGTTATCAACTTTCGACAGAAATAGATCAAATTTGATTCTTCATGACACTGGGAACTTATTAGGTTTAATGTTGTACTTTCTAATTAATAAATTATTGAGGTATAATAAAGTCATTAATATTGTTAGCGTATGATAAAAGCAGCGCTGTTGTATGGTCTTGAACCAGTTGAGTCATTGAGTTGCCAAAGCTTTTGGGGTTGAGTGATATATCATTGTATTATTATCAGTGCTGGCTGTTTTTTTATCTCAAAAAATTCATTGGCTTCGCTCCTGTTATCATATGGCCAAATAAAACAGGTGCTAAATGCTAATACATCAACACAGGCTGTTGAAATACAACATAACTGTTTGATTGATGGAAACATACACCCCGCTAGTCCAAATTACCCTACCATGTTGTTCTAAGAATGGAGATTAGTCTTGATCGTAAAAGCGAAAAAACAGGTTTCTTTGAAGATCATACATTTGTTGTGTGTATACAGTACAAGCTGGTTCAACAAGTTGTTCTTATCCTTGAATCAATCTAAATCAAATTACATAAATATAAATAACTGAACACATAGGAAACAATCGGTTTGACAAAATGGGTTGACAGTTAATATATAATTTGAAATATTTAGTTTTAATGTACGGTTTCTGGTCAAGGTCATTCCCTCGTATCAGACTTAGCTTAAAAAAACATTGGTCATTCTTTTTTTTCATACCCTTTTGTATCTAAACAGTTTAATCTTTAGAACTAGTTTCAGCTATTCATGTACAAAACTAATTCACATTCCGATTGCATGTATTTTTATATAAAGTTTGCTTAGCAAACATTTTGGTATTTTTGCTTCCGGACAGGATAATTTCTCAAAGAAAGGACAATTTTTTTTAATGTATTTTATTATTAATCTGTATAAGCTGATCAAAACAGTATAGGTGGTCACAAGTTTAAGTCATGGTCGGCAAATCAGGCTGATCTGATTAGCAAAGCTGTGGTTTGAAGTTGTGTAAGTACAGTTAAATCGCAAAGCATTGTTAGCTTGAAATGTGCATTATTGTAAGAAAATATTAATAAAGCTGATATTTATTACCAAACTTTTCACAGATATTGAATAATCGCATGAAAAATAAGAAGGTTTCTGCATAATATCTTGTCAAGTTTTAGTTTTTAAAAGACAGTTGTATTTTTGATGTCTTCATTTTTGCTTTAATTAAGCTTACAACATTATGACTCAGGGTTAAAACATTATCCACATTCTTGTGGTGTAACAGTGACTAATGCAAGTTTATCATTTACCTGAGCTTAAGTATACATGTATATTTATACCTTATGAGATTTTTTTTGTTAAAGTGCATAATATTTCTATCATTTTAAAAATCTTTTTCAAAAGAACTGGTCTTATATCCGCTGTCACAAACATAACGCTTCCTTTCATCAATTTAGTAATATTCATGTGTTCATTGGGTCATAATAAAGGAAAATTTTTAATAAAAAAAAAATTAAAGGATGATCAGTCTAGTTGGTATGACGTTGTATGAAAATTTTTTGTAGCTATTTCACATATTTGTAATTTTATGAAACTCATTATATCATACTGAAACTAATTATACATAACTTATTTAAATCACAACATTAAATTTATTGAAATGCTGCTTTTAAAACACCATATAATTACATATTTTGACTTGAAGAATGATTACAAAATTGTCATTAAGTCAGATGTCTTTTGTACGCCTTTTAAAGTGATGACACGAGTTAAATAGCCGGCAATTACAGTTTATAAATATGTTTCACAGGGAGACTAATATCAATTAGTGTTTAAGCTTTATCACCTCCTGGGGGAATTTCAAAAGGTGACTTTCTAGTTAATGACCTGTTTTAGCTTCCTTTGCCTGTGGGCTAGTATTTCCACCATATCCTGGTCAGATTGTAACACCTGTGATCTATAGCTACCTGTAAACATGATCCAGGTACCTGAGATAATTGGACATCCGTGTGGGGACACACTAATCACGTGTGTCTAGCCCTGGGGGTAGTGTCAGAAACTCATATCACACTTATCACAAGTACCTACTTTTATTTTCTTACATGTATACATGTGCATTTTAAAAATTGTTTAACTATCTTTCAGTTTGAGTTTCGCCTTGAATATTAGTTTTGCTTTCAACACTTGCATACATTATCTACTTTGTATGTATATAAAGCTAGTTGCCAGCAAAATATTTCATTTTCAAATCTGCTAACGGAAAAAATCCTTTTTAGAACACAACACATAATGTTTCTTCACCTGTGTATATCAAAAATTGAAAGAAAAAACAAATGAATTAAATCAGAGAAGGTTTAAGATTTCATGCAAAAACAAACTTTTAGCCTAACTAGGAATTGCTGAGGGGATTAATATAAGAGTAACCAGACATTGAAAGTAGACACTTTCTTATTTTAGCAAGAGTTTTTAAAAGGAGCATTATGCATAATATTTACATCTATTAAGGTTTTCCAGGATATGGGATAGGTAAATTTGTAATTTAAGTCTCCAGTGATCATACAAGTCTGTGTGTAACCACAAAATGAGGTGGTTTTTGACCCTGACTCGACATGAGTGTGTTTTTGTAGTAGATATACTTAAATTCGATCATCAAAAATGAAGCAAATCTTTGATATTTTTGACTTCTCTATACATTATATGCTGGCCTTAATTTTGCTCAATTTTAGAAACTCTTGATCGGCACTCGAAAAATTCATAAAGGGAACAAGTTCAGATTCAGTGAATATTAACTCATTCACCCCTGAAATCTCATAATGAATTATTCCACCTTTGATTTTGAAGAGTTCAAATGTGTCTTCAGGGGTGAATGAGTTTATCGAGATCCTTCTGGTAGCCAGGCAGGCCCCTTTAATATATCTTCTGTAATCCCCGAGAAAAAAATAATACACAAACTAAAGACTTAAATGTTTATGGTTAAACATTAAAGCTATGACCTAATAAAGTTTGTGATACATTATTGTTTTCATAAAAAGTGGTTGACATTCGAAAATGCTACTGCAGTACGTAGATTACATTACATTCGATGATAAGCAATACATTTGTGGATAAGTTTCGATGATAAAAAATACATTTGTGGATAAGTTTGTGATATTTTGGGTAAATATTAACAACATAGATATGAAAATTATCAAGACAAGTAAGTCTGATGGAAATCTGATTGTATAAACGATACTGACAATATCTGGATGTAAAAAGGCTGACTTAACAGAACTTGCCTTATAATTATGAAGTCCCTTTAAAGCTTGCCCTATGGTTTTATTTTCTCGAAGGTAACATTTCTTACAAAGACAATCTTTTCCTTTATTGTCCAAACAAAAGAACAAAAAACAATCGGTTTGACAAAATTGGTTGACAGTAAATAATACTTCCGAATGTGACTCGTTGTTTTTGAAGGTATTGTTAAATTTGTAAAAGTCAATGCGATTAAGTCTGTTATCGTTTGCCAATATTTAAACTTTTCAATGTTTGTTGGTCTCTGTCAATTACAAAATTTATAACTCAAAACTTAGCTTTGTTTGTGATCATTGTAATGATGTGAAAAGTGAAATTAAGCAGTTGCAGCTTTGAACTCACAGTTGAAACTGATCTGGTTGAAATTTAAACAGAAATTGACCAAGGGTGACTACATGAAGTGAGACAGGAAATGACTGTTTTAAAGTGAAATTTGACCTTTTAAACCAGATTCTTAAGAAATAATTCCTTCCTGCATTTTTGTTATTCCCAAATCATTGATACAATGAATGCATGCAATGGAATGTTTGTCATTTATTTGTGTACAAGTACATTTCATTTAAACTTCAAAACTTTGAATTTTGAATATTGATTTTCATTGGGACATATAATTTCTTAAAAATTTTAATAGAAATTTCAGTTGCTATTCTATTTTCATAGAAATTTTATGCATGATATTTTACATATTCCTGTTTTCGTTGTTTTTTGGAAACCAAAACATAAAATTGAGTTGCTTGTATTTATGGAAATAAGTCAACTTATCGTAGCATCATAAATTGTTCTACAGATATTGTGAAATTTGACAGGTCAGTAAACTTGAAGAATTATAGCCCACTTCCTGTACATATGGAGAATACACTGGTCAAGTGGAACCCTACTAGGGCCTTGGTCCTGTTATATATACAGAATTTCAAACCGGCTAAAATTAACTCAAAACAGGTGTCGGAAGCAGCCCTCACACAGTTTCTGTCTCATTATCACCGTGGCTACAAATTTAGGATTTGGATTACAAGAGAAACTCAGAACTGCATGTGTCCATATGGTCATCTGTCTGGCTACTTATATAATTAAAGCTGATTGATTGAAAAACATATGTGCTGGACTTTGTGATCATTTTTGTCCCAATATTCCCAGTATACATGTACAGATGTAGCTTTTATGTAATTAAGACCATCAAGGTCAGAGTTCAGTTTGGGTCTAGCTGTGATGGGCTTGTTCCACAGTATTTTACTGTTACAGAAGTATATCATAGGACAACCATGGGCAAAATTCTGGCGGCAACATTTCAGGATGTGGTTCTTTCTCAGTAGCTTATAGGATTACCACTGAGGCCTGTGATAGTTGATCAGTTAATTTTACTAACATGTTTTTCTGAATGAGCAACAAAATTATCTTGGTTCTTTTTCTGAAAATTTATTATATTTCGTCAATATCCCCAATATGTAAACATTTCCATTCATTTGAGTAAGGATTTTGGTCTCCATTTGGCAATAACTTACCTCTAATTAGATACCTGTATTAGGACAAATTAACAAACAAACAAAATATTCTTAACTGCTTCAACAAATTACAACCAATCTGATTAAAATCATCTGTTACATGGCTCCGCCTGAGTGTGCCGCGTTCAGGGTCACGTTCAAGTGACCTTTAGATGAATCAATCAGATGCGCGCTGGCAAAAGTTTGCCAGCGAATCAGAATATCATGGTTGATAGATGAATAGCGAGGGGTATCGAACAGATTAGTTTTCCAAAACAAATATGGCGGCGCAGGGAACTGACGTTTCTACGACGCCAAGGAAAACGTACCCATTTGGTAATAATTGCTTAGGCAACACCGCCATACAGTCTTTTTTCTCTAATAAAACTTCGAATATCTTTTTCTGTTCGGGTTTTAGACGATCATTCTCAAATAACTTCAGAACTTTCGCATCATTCTCATCAATGTCCGCCATATTTGTTACAACTCTGAGCGCCCTTTTGAAAGAGGGTCCCTGATTGGTCAAAATTTAATGAGTATTTATAAATATAAAGGTCACCTGAACGTGACCCTGACCGCGGCACAGTTAATGAAGTCATGTAACATATGATTTTAATCAGATTGAATTACAATATGTATATATGTTATCAAGTGAACTTCTTCAGGTCATGGGTAGCTAACTTTTAAATTTAAATCAGGCACATAAAGGTAATGCTACCAAACCCATTCTAATTCTTTAAATCAGAATTTGAATAATATAAGAAAATAATTTCAATCAAGTTGTTATCTATTCAGAAAATGCTTTAACGGCTAAGCTAGATAAAAGTTCGCCGACATTTTTTCTTCAAATTATGCCAAAAAATCTGGTTTAAATATTTTGAATTTAAATAACAGTTGTATTTTCATCTCATATCTTTAATATTTTGACTAGGTTATCTTAAGTTGCAAGCTTTTTGGTAACAACTCCCGTTAAAATTTAGATTGACAACAGGGCGTGGAATTTGGAAGGTGGTTTGTGATAAAACTATGATAGGAGAAGATGTCAGTCTAACAGCAGGTAAAGAGACACTAGCCAGGACCACCTGAAGTGTTTTACGAAAAAAATCATCAAGCTCGTTTTATTTTTACAATAAAACCACGCCCTTGATTTGCACAAAAAACTGTACTCAATCTTGAGCAAATATTGTATTTGACCCAATGAACACACACCTTGTAGAATTATATGCATTTTTTCAGCAAGATGTTTTTTTTACTGTAGATTGTAACCCTTTCACCCCTATGTAACTTAAGTAAACTTGACCATGTATCAATCTTGATGAGTCCATTGTGGTCTTCAGTGGTGAAAGGTTAAACGATTGGTAAGATAATGTAAGCAATGCATCAATCTCCCTAGTGTTAAATATTCATCTTTTTATCTCTCATACAAGATACCCTTATCTCTATCTGATACACTCAAGATAGAGATTTTTGTTTCAAAAATGTCACGGAATTTTACAAGATACCCTATATTCCAAAATATTAATTGCAGAATGTGCTGTCAATTTTGCACAAAAAAAAGCAAGAGTTTTCGTTACTTACACTCAAGATAGAGTGGGTTTTTTTCAAAAATGTCGAGGAATTCTACAATCGTAAGAATGCTGAAGGATCCTTTAAGTTTTGCACTCATTTTGAAAAAAAATGTCTGTTCTCGTGAATGTCATCACTATTTGAATTATCACCTTCCAATATGTCAATCAAATGAACATTTCTTTATTCTGAAGAGTTACCCGTAATAAGTTTAGAGGAACATTATAATTTTCAAGAAGACTTTTGTACGTATTACATTATCCAGGCCAAGTCTTAAACAGGCCTCAGCAGAATTTGAATTTTCACTGCCTTTAATAAGTTGAAGGAAAAATTATACGATCTACAGTAACTTTGGAGAACAACCATCAAAATTAGTTGAAGCAGAATTATACAATCTACAGTAACTTAGGGGAGCAAGCACCAAAATAAGTTCAGGCAAAATTATACAATCTGCAGTAATTTTGGAGAACAACTTTCAAAATCAGTTGAGGGAAAACATTATACAATCTGCAGTAACTTGGGAGAGCACTCATCAAAATAAGTTGAGGAAAAAATTTGAACTATTTACAGTTAAAGTTACTGCAACTTTTTGGAAATTCGGCAAATTGTAAATTTAAGCCTTTATTTGAATTACTACTGTAACAAGTAAAATACACTTTCACTCTGGGACATTTTTTACAATATTGGAATATTGCCTAGCTTTAGAGGTATACTCTGTTTACGATATATATACCTGAACCTTTAGCAATGAAGTTTCAGATCGGCCTTACCTTCAAAATCACAGCTTCAGACAAAAAAGATTGACTTCAGAGATTAGGGAAGTATTTTGGGTTGTGCTCAAAGAGTGTCTGTGATAAAAAGCATGCCTGTAAGGTCTATCTGGCGGCCCCTATGTGTTATATAGCATGAAACGTTTGTTTATTGAGCATGGTATTTTAGGTATATTGTATAATGGTTACGTAGATTTGGCGTACAATATCATTTGAATATCCTTGCGGTGCAGATCTAGAAAATATTGAGTGGCACTTGATTTATGGAAGACCAAAAAATATGTAGAAGTGAGTTTTTATAAATGTACATGTGTTCAAAAGAACAACATTGAGATAGGATAAATATTACAGCATCACTTTACCTGACGTTCATGGTGGGGGGTTACGTGTAGGAATTTCTTCAGGGGGAGGTAGTAAAAATTCTTTTATAACACATTTTTCATTGCTATGGTGGCTGTGGTAGTGCAGCTACTTAATGGACCCTCAGAAGCTTTCTTTTTATAAAGATAATAAAAACACCATTAGTGGCCTATGTACGGACACAATATGGATATACTTATTTTTTACCCTCCTCTTTATTGGAATTTTGTTTATCAAAAACCTAAGAACATGCAATACATTTGAATACAAACTCATTACTGTTCAAATGTATTGCATGTTCCTAGGTTTTTAATTACATGATAGAATTTCATTCTTTCATGACAGAATTTCATTCTGAATGGAGAAGTGTGATTCACAAGAATAATTTTGTATTTAAATGAACTTTTCTTTTTTTCAAAATCTGAATTACACGTATTTGGAATTTTGTATTATAGTATCATGATTTCATATACAGCCCAGGTGTTGTGCATGTAAGGTCATCGTTAGATTTAAGTTACTTGTGTACACAAAGTGATACCCCTACAGGTATTTACCTGTATCACTTCATTGGATGTACCTGTCCAGGTAGGTTGACCTGATAACGATCTTACCCAGGTGAGATTAGCGCATATCTCATGTCACGCCGTTGTCGAGCAAGTATGCGCGCCATACAGAGCTGATGTAAAGGTGGAAGTTCTAATATGTTTGGCCTACTGTTAAGTATTGGGGCTATTTCAATAAGGGGATTGTCACCCATATAGTTCTCAACAAGGCATTTCCTGTCTGTGTGCCCGCCTGGTATCGTGAAATAGGGTCGCTTGGGTGCCCATTAGGGTGAAACCTTGGGGGTAGGATAGAGAGAGATTTTGTTTAAAGGACCTTTAGGGAGCNGGGGGGGGGGGGGGGGGGGGGGGGGGGGGGCTTGCATTAGAGGTACATTAATTAACCCACATCTACAATAGAATAGAAGCAGTACATGAGGTGGTTCCTATATGATTGTGGGTGCCTATAAGAAATGCTACTTTAAAAATAAGATAAATATTATAGGGCAGTTTAATTCCTGGTGGCCATCGTCACCCCACCCTCCTGTAGCTCAATGTCCCTTAAGGACCCTCCTGTGATACCTCAATGAATATTTGTCTGTAAGGTTATGCAAAACTCTCCTTTAACTAGCTATGAAAGATGTTTATTTCATTCCCCTCGGAGGAAAAGTTGTACAATAAAACCAAATACCTAGTCATACAATCATTATTATCGTTGTTTTGAACATGCCCAATGCTGATCATGAACTCTCTGATAATCTCTGAAACCTCCGTTCTATCGATGCAACTGTCTTGTAAGAGTTAGCTATACTGACCCTGTCCATATTTCTGACATCCATCCTTCATTTTTAGTGACTTCTTTATAGTACATTATTTACAACCTTTTTGCTTCTATAAAATGTCCCTTGTCAATTCCAAGTGCTTAGTGCACATATTGGTAGTCAAACTTCTGTTTAAAAACAGGACCTAAGAAATGAAATGTTCAATAGACCTAATTACAGCCGACTCATTAGGGGTAGATTAAAATAGATCCGTCTTAATTACCCAACTATAGGTATATTGAGACACTTGTCGGTCGATTGTTCAAATACATTGTACAAGTTCATCTATACTTAATTGACAGAAATCGTCAAAATGTTTAAATCGGGATCGTGTCCATTGAATGTCGAAATATGGATTGATAATCTTATCAAGAGTGCGAATCAAGTAATTATACCTACATACAGGGAGATCAGTTACGGCAAATTTATCATTATAAATGGCCTGGTTTATCATTGACAAAACTGTTGAAGGGCCATTTGGTTAATAGTCTGTTCTTAAAGGGATTTCTTTTGTAATTGCATAAAGGAAGCTGAAAGGACAATATTCGGATAACATGATAGGACGTTTTGGACACTGGACATTTATTTTTAATGATCATTTTCTGAATCGAGTATACAATATCGTCTCCAATACCTATTTAATAGATATTATGAACGGTTCAAAAGAGCTTGTTAACATAAAAATATAAAGACATCTTTGATGATCATTAATCTCTAAGATACCAAATTCTACATTCTAAGTTTCTCAGTTTATTGATTTGAGTCTGCCATGGTGGATAAAAGTGTTAAGTGTAAAAAAAAACAAAAAAACAAAAACACAAGATTGTTAAATACTGTTTTACAAAGATTTTCGTTGCGTGAATTTTAATACATTGTGTAGGCTTAAATAAGATGGATATTTACTTTTATGTTCATTTCAAAACCCTGCAGCGTTCAATTTGGCCACACCCATTTCACAGTCGGTGTTTGTCAAAAGCAATACAAGTTGTTTAGTTCTTTTGATAGTTTCTTACTTTTTAAAGACTTACTTATAGGCATTTCTGCATTTTCTTGTTCTGATAAATTCATGAAGTTCTTAAGTTGTATTTTGGTGTTTACCTGAAAAAATTTGCAAGTTATAGCCGTAGAGTGTTTTATTATACGTTTTATTATAAGCAGTTATGGGGGTACACTGGAATCACCCTGTCTGTCTGTCTGTCATCCACAGTAACTTGTTCGGAAAACTCCTCCTTACCTAACAGATGGATTTCATTGAAACTTTGCATGAATGATCGGTATCTGATGTAGCTGTGCACCAGCATTTTAATTTGGGATTTCGACCCTTTTTGATGGAGTTATGCCCCTTTGCGGGAAATACTTGTCCACACAACACCTCCTTAACTAACAGGTGGATTTCATTGAAACTTGCATGAATGATCGGTATCTTATGTTGTTGTGCACCAGCATATTAATTTGGGATTTTGACCCTTTTTGATTTGAGATATGCCCCTTTGTGCGAAATACTTGTTACTGGTGGGAGACTATGGATTGCTTTGCAATGCTTTGCCTTAGTAATAAGCCTTTAACTTACAGTTCTGGTTTATATATAGCAGCGGGGGTATTAAGTTAGCCTTTGGCTTACAGTTCTAGTCAAAAGTGCCGTTTCAACATTGTTGGATATCATTGTACATTATATTTAAGGATGCCTGTCAGACCCACTGTTTTGTGTTGGGTGTTACTGCACATTATATTTAAGGATACCTGACCCACTGTTCTGTGTTTGGTGTTACTGTACATTACATTTAAGGATACCTGACCCACTGTTCTGTGTGGTGTTACTGTACATTATATTTAAGGATACCTGACCCACTGTTCTGTGTTTGTTGTTACTGTACATTATATTTAAGGGTCCCTGACCCCCTGTTCTGTAGATTTTCGTACATGCAGTAACCTCCCCTTAACTCCCGTTTGGTTATAACTGTAGCAGAGTTGGTCCAGGACACTTCTGTTGACTCGGTTGCTCAGTCTGTTAGAGCGATAGTATAACAATCTGAAGTTCTGGGTTCGAATCCCAGTCTAGCCCTGCTGAAAATTTGACACTCAGTTCTAGTTCTACCGGTTTCTTGCCTACTTCAACAAAATGAAGGTAATGAAGGTTCTAAAAGTTATGATAGGAATTGCATGGCTTGGGGATAAAAAGATTAGTTATATATACATGTACAAGAGGGGATTTCAGATTTAAAGGAAGGTGGTGTAGCACTAGTGGCCAAGTCAGGAGGGAGTTGTTTATTACGTTTTGTTTATTTTTTTCATAAAAGCCAAGCAGGGTATTATTTTCTTTTTCGGAAATGATTTATCAAAACTATAGTCATACCATTAAAATAGGTTTTAAATGCGTAGTTTTAACTTTTGAACTTTTGGCAGTGGTACTGGGATGGGATCCTTAAGATTTGTATGAAATGTTTTGCTATCATGTGGGCTATCCTTAACACTGCAAGAAAAAATGTCTAGACACAGTTCCCTGTGCATATAATTTGATTATAAGAATAAAATTTGTTTTAATACAACCCAACATACTTAAAAGTGCTGTTGGACTATAGACATTACCCATACAGTTAGCTTAACTCATTCACCCCTGAAGACACATTTGAACTCTTCCAATTCAAAGGTTGGAATAGTTCATTATGAAATTTCAGGGGTGAATGAGTTAAAGCATTTAGCCAGTAGCTTTATGTTATTTTGTTATGTGACGATAATATCACTATAGGTTTAGAAGTTTAACCATGCACTGAAAAACTGATTTTGATAAAGCCTGATCTACGATAAAGTTGGTTGTTTGCAAACATTTCATGCTGCAGACATCTTTGATCGGACACCAATTTTAAACAACCTCCAGTATCGTAAACAGGTGTATCAAATCTTAACATGTACATGTATATCAATAACCGATAACAAACTGGCCAAGAGTATAAACAACAGCCACGAGCTCCGTGCCTCGGATAAATATCAAAGGTTACTCGGTGCATTCTTTATACGTTCTGTGTATTTATGTATTGATATATTACAAATGGACCAAAGATGTTAACAGAATGTTAGGCTCAGGAAATATTTTAATAGTTATTGTAAAAGTATGGCCTGCAGTTGGCCAGATTTGTTGTCAGTTTTCCTGTATAATAGTAAATCCGGCCCTTTAAATTTAAAACCTACATCAATTAATTGATTAATTTGATTAAGATTTTTCGTCTTACAACAGCTTGAGGTCTTATTATAAAATTGTTTTAACCTACAGTTTTGTAAGGTAAGTGTTAACACCAGAATAAATAAAATAAATCCATGATTGGTTTTATGTTGCCCTTACTGATATATTGTATTTTGATCTTTACGATTGAAATGTACGGTCATAATAAGAATCAATTCGGTCAAAGTTTTTCGTCTTTTTTAAGCATAATTACAGTCATTATATAGGATAATAAATTTAAATATTAGACTATATAAAAAAATATCAAAAAGTGATCTATTATATAACTTCCGCAACTGTGGTATATATAGTTATGGAAGGATATGTCTTACTTTCTCCTCCTTTCTCAAAGGAGTTCCACATCGACTGAATGTTATGCACAAGACCCTCAATCAACTTTTACATATGCTGTAATTATAAAGTATAGATGGAATAGAAAGAAGTAAATGTGATGCCCAAAAGAAAATATAATTGAAGTTTTTAGGCCTAGCTTGTCTGTCTTATAAAAATGCCCTTCTTATGTTTATTTGGTCCCCTCAAGAAATTCATTTATTTTATTTTATATATATTGGATCTTACATGAGTTTCCATTTCATAGGAGATTTATGAAACAAGTCTAAGAATTTTTCAATTTAGCGAGCCTCTGCCGAGCTAAAATGAGTCTCATGAAAACTAGAAATTTTGTGAAACCCAGAGTTTCATAAATTTCATATGAAATGAAAATGTGTAAAACGACAATTTTCATGCAACCTTGAAATGTAAAAAGCTGTCATTTTGACTCAAATGCGTAAGTCTGTGACGTCATGTACTTGTCCGAGGCGTGACATCACAATTGAAACAATTGAAACTTACAACCAATCACGGGTCTGATAGGTCATATTACGTGGGTTAATACGCAAACAAATATGACATGGGTATATTCACTGGATAGCACAGTACATTCTGTGATAAAAACAGTTTCCACTGCAGATCTCTGTGCTTTGTGTGTATAATATGACCTAAAAAGTTATGGGTGTTTAAGCTGGAACTTGATAGTGTTACAAAGTGTAAAGAATAGGATGGTGTCCCTTGCACAAGTGTCCGCTGGGGTAATGAGGCGACATGTACACGCTACACTTTAGTGAGCCGGAGGATGGTCACAGACATAAGAGAGGCATGCTTGGTGCTCTTCAACCAAAGGGTTTGTGGATGTGCAAAGTATATGTGGCGTAATGGGTGGGTTTGGTGGTCTTATTGCCCAGTTTGAGAGACATAATTTGAACCCAGGAGACAAGCCCAGCAGTGAGAGCACTGATTCACTTCAACTCGTACCACTTGGATGGGTTCGTCTTTGTACAGAGTGTGGACAGTGGGCTTGGTGCATGGTGTCCTGACTTACAAGACCTGAAGACAAGTCAAGCTATATGCTTTTGATGAAGAATGCCAAACCCATGGCCACCAATAAAAACTTTGAGGGTGATCAGTATCTTCGTACCTAGAGTACCTGGAGAAAACCCACATGGTCAGTCAGGTGATCCCATACCTTTTCACGTCTGATCGGGGAATGGAACCTCGGCTGCCTTGGTGAAAAGTGGGTACTCTCTCCACTGTGCCACCTGACCACCCTAATTTTAAATTTGGTTAGGTTTGTCTTTGAATAGTCTGAGGTATGGGTGGGTTTAATTAGAATACAGGACGTAGTTTGAATGGTTATATCTTAAATTAGGGTTACTGATCATTGTTTTATTAAGACAGTAATTTCAGTGGTATATATGTGTGGTGCTAACTTGTCTAACCCTTTCACCCCTATGTAACTTGAGTAGACTCTACTATGCATTGATATGGATGAGTCCATTATGGTCTACAGTGGTGAAAGAGCTAAAGGGAATTTCCCTTCAGCAAGCACTGGATTGACAGATTAGAGAGCTTTACTTTATCAAAACCAGATTTGCTGACAACAATATTTTCCAAAATAAAAATATAACCATCAGAAGACAAGAAATACAAAAAATATTATGAATATAATTTTCTGATATTAAAAAAAATGCATTTTTCACAACCTGTTCAGCTTATCATGGCTTTGAAGAACTGGACCCATCACGTTGTCTATCATATGTATTAAAGTAGAATGAAACATGCCATTATAATGTATTACTAATTACCTGTTGTTTACGAATTACCTGTTGTTTGTCTATAATGAGTCGATCTTATGTAATGTTACTCCATAAAGTTACATAGCTTCTAAGGAAAGATACTCATTACCCGAGTCGTGCAGTGTAATACGAAAATGAAATGTTTTCCTTTCACAACTTTTTGCAATTTCAATGCTAACTTCTGCTGATTGCTTGCACAAGGACAGTAATACATGCGATCCGTTTGTGATGGATAATGAATTAAAAAATGTAATCCGATTGCGCCTATTGTGACGTCAACCTTTCATGCAGCCGATTTAATCTCTTCCCACCTATAGACTTAATTTACTCTTAAATCGGCATTATTGCGATTAATGTCCTTTTCTTACCTTTCTGCACTTTGATTTCTCTGCAATATTTTAGCTGAGTAGGCAACACATGGAGACATATTTCAACTTCCTAAATTTGGTTGAAGAATTATTAACATATTTTTTAATCTTGATAGAAAATCTAATTAATATAAAAAAAATCTTTAACTTATTAATTAACGCCTTGTTTCGGTACAAGAAAGCTTACAAATCTTATTAATCTTGATAAAATCTTACCAATATAAACTTGGAACTTTAAACACTTGAATTTTCAACAATAACATTTTTTTTGTTACAAGGAAGTTACCGATACAATACTTCAGTTTAAACTTGAGTTTAAATTGATGTGATAAATAATATGAGATCTCTTTAAGGACTGTGGCCAGTATAACCAATTATGATACTAAGTGTCAGGAAGTGGGAAAGTGTTAAAATGATTAGAGTATTATCAGTTGCTCATTCTCATGTGGATGAAATCCTATGGGAAATTCTACATAAAGCTTAAATTAAGAAAATAAGGAAGTAAAATCATCTTTTGATAAAAAAAAAAAATATATATATATATATTGGGATATTTTTTGTGAAAAAAATCTAAATCTCATTGGGAATGAGACCAAAAATTAATGTGACCCCAGGTATCTAGGCGATAAAATCCCTGAATACGTTATTGCAAGCCAGGAGTCTTCCTAGCCCACCTTTTCAAACAGCAATCAGAAGGAAAGGGTCTGTTTGCTTTTCTGATTTTATCGCAGTTAATTTGTCAGAAATGATAAATGCGCCAAAATAAATACAAAATAAATTTAATATAAATGTAATGGTTTTCGTATGGGTGTGCCAACATTTGGTTTATATCCACGTACAGGTATCTTGTTCAGTAGTTATATAAAACATACATTATTTACTTTGGAAAAACAAATTAGGCTGCTTGTCGTACATACATTAAATGTTGTCAGGTTTGTAAGATTTGTCAAACACATCTGTACTGAAAGGTTTCGGAAAGGTTTGCCAATTTTCAATCTCCTCACCTGAAATGTAGACATTCGACTACATACTGTGTCTGGATTGCTATGATTCCTGCCTCAGTCTTTTGATAAAGGTTAAAGATTGAATACTTTCGTCATGCTGTGGAGCTAATTATTCCCTTATTCACAGAAAGTGTATAAATATATATATTACTATTTCATGCAGCATTGAACTGGAGTCGCATCGACTTATCTGATTTGAATCAATGAATAATTATGTCTGATTTCATCATGTATTATTCCATGTCTGATGGGAGAAAAAAATGTAAATATAAAGCAATTGGTCAAGGTTGCAGCTGGAGGTCAAAGGTCATATTGCTGTGATGCTTGTCTGAACTGTAACTGCTGAAGGTCAAGGACAATTAGTCGGGAAACATGGATGAAAGTTTAAAATCATACTCCTTCTGTATGGTTAACTCATATTCAACCATGAAATTTCTTAATGAAATATTCCAGCCTTTGAATTGGATGAGTTCAAATGTGTCTTCAGGGGTGAATGTATGAGAGATTTTAGATAATTTGGTATAGAGTTTCCTAAAGGGTCCAGGCAGCTAGCTGATATAGGTAGATAGAGGACACAGTGCATAAGAAAACCACAATGTAGTAGAGACATGAAGGAATAAAGATATTTTTTTTAAATCCTTCATTGCTGCTTATCTATCTGTTCTCATTTATTTTTCTCATTTAATATGCATTACATATTTAACAAACCAAGACATATAGGTAAAGAGCTAAGCAGGTCCCTGGGGCTCATATTTTACTTTTGAAGTGTTCAAATCTGCACTATTCCCTACATATTAGTTTTTGTTCAAACATTTTTAGAATACAAGGTAAATGGACTGGTTCTTAGATTGTGAAGTGCTCGACTTCATATTGAAGAGAAATTTTGATTTTCTTAGTTTGAGTAAACAACTGAACATACAGATTGTAAAGGTATTGTTGGTATAGGATTAGAAATAAATAAAATTCATCAAATCAATATACATTAATGTACCTGTCAGACAGGTGCCGCTAACGGCTTTATTTTATTGGTATACAGGTAGGTGTTAAAACTCCCACAACACTTAAAGCTTGGTCCTACACAATCAACAGAATGGCGTGATTTGAATTGCTTGTACAATAGGTGTTTGTGTAAATGTTTAGCTTCGACCTGTGATTTTGGTATACAAACAGTTAACACACACAATGTTTATGTATTGGATCAGAAATCGCAACTTGTCTGTATCTAGCTTCCTAATCTTAGTCACACACCAATGTCCAATTTAATTGATGATATTTCAATAACTATTCATAACTATTTATAAATAAGTCCATCTAGAATTAATATGACCATCAGCAGGAAAAAGTGTCTTTCATTTTCCTTTCTTTTTCGGCAGTGAAATTGATCACATGCAGGCACATCTGTTTATCATGTTGTCAGAATAATGTGATCCGATCCGGTTGATGCCATGTCACTGTACATGTGCTCAGGTGATGATCACCATTTTAGGAAGAGCTCTTTATTGTCGTTTTTGCTGTAGACATCGTACTCATTTGAACTGACAAAATGAAACAAATCCTATTATTGTAGAATTATTAATGTACTTTATGGAGATTTGTCTACTCTTGATCGGGATGGTCAAAGGTTTAAATGGCTACACTGTGTCATGTTGCAATTTCATCTTCTGTCATCATATAAGTACAGTCAAACCTGTATAAAGAGACCACCTATCATCTTGTGAGAGTCCAGAATGTGGTCTTTTAACACAGGTAATACAGGTGGGGAATACGGTGGCTGAGCGGTTAAGATGTCTGACCGTCTACGACCACCACTGGGTTGCAGGTTTGAGACCCTAGGTGGGGCAGTGCTAGGTTCTGGCCACAGGTCTGTAGTTTTTCTTAGGGCACTCCGGTTTTTCTCTATCACCAAAACCCTGGCTAGTTCTTATATTTAAATGACTATGGCTGCTGATAGAATGTCAGAAACAAATCAAACCAAACCATAATACAGGTCCTTGTTACGTCAATGGGGAACATTAGAAGTGGTCTTTTAGCACAGGTGGTCGGTTAGCAGGTTAAAGATGCAGTCGAATGAGCAGGTTTGACTGTAGTAATATCTTGTTTTGTTTGGTAGATACAATATCTTTAGGATGGATTGAATCGCTGCATGAGACTAAATGAAGTCATATTACACTACCCTTGATGATATCACAAAATTATATTGGTTCAGAAATTTGTTAAAAAGTTAATAGTGGTCCTTGGGTATATTATGCATAAATGATAAAGCCTGACGGAAACTTTTTACTTTTGCAACATTTTCAAGTACAGTCATTTTTTTATTGAAATAACAAAAATATGCAAGCAGTTCGGAAATAATTGAAGTTTTCTTTTGTGTAGTAAAATTTCTCAAAATGTTTTTATAATAGTTTTCAGAGGTTTGGCTATTCGCAACTATTTTTCTTTAATAACTGTGATACACGATCCATCAATGGAACTTGTCTTGATCTCCAAAGGACTTAACCATGGGTATCCAGCAGAGACTTACAATTAGGCAGGACGCTCCTTTTAGAAAAATATTTAATAGCCGAAGGCATCAATAAAAACTATCTTAAAAGGATATGTTTTCACAGTTGGGCCGGACGTTTCAACAGAACAAACTAACCTTGCATCAATATTGAAGGCTCTTATGTCAATATGATGGAGGGATGATAATTTTTCGGGTATTGTGAGAGGTAAAACATTATACAATCCAGAGTATGGATAATGTATGAGACTGACATTTCATGGTCGCTTTCATTTCCATATCTGAGTTGTAAATGTATTCATCAGTTCTACGTCAGAGTCAGGATAGAGACTCAAGCAGAACGCATTTGGATCACTTCTGGTGAAAATCAGGCCGTGACACAGGAAATCTGTATATAATAGGATTTGGTGTCAGGGCGTTTACTTAAGTATGATTTGACCCTATCAGGATCGGCTTACCACTTGAGAAGACTGGCTCTTGTATAACTATTATTAAATGAGCTTATCAATTGACTTTCGTCTTCAGTGATACATGTCCGTGTGTGGTTTAAGTCTTTTTTTTTTCTCCCTCATCCAGGATGGATATCATTTTCAAATGGCTGATTAAATTTCATGAGAAAATTTGAAAGTGTGTACATATATGATAGCAGCCCAGTGTTAAGTGGACGGAATGTTTAAAATTTCCCTGTCAGTTTAGCCAAAGGTTGTTTAATAATATTAAGGCAAGTCAAATGATATGCGTTATCTTGGCCAAAGTCAGCTATGTTAGAACATAGATATACAAGTATAAATATGTACCGGTGTTGAAAAAATAAATAAAAAATGATTGATTGATTTAGGTCAAGTATAATATATCTTGGTTTCCTGTTACTGTTATGGGCTAAAACAGTAAGGTAAGGATTGCTACATATTTCAAGATTTAAAAAAAAAATTCAAGTGACATGCAACATATATAGCTATCTAGATGTTGAACAGTGCTTTATATTTTAACAACCGAAGTGTCATGCAAAACTTAATACTTAAACTTCAAAACAAAATTTAACTTAAGGGAGGAATAAATATTGTAAGCATAGTGTAAGTTTTGCTTGGCCTAGTAAGGTTTTAAGGGTGTGGTAAGTAGTATACTAGCATGTATATGATTGAAAGAGTGTTAAAAAGTTATTCAATTCTATAATTAAATTCTAATGCATGCTTCTAGAGTTCTATCTAGAATAAGTTCAGTTTCATGAAATGTGACTTGAATATTAATACAAAATGTGTTCTTTTTATAAATATTGAAAAATGTCACATGTCAGAAACTGAAAGATTACTGTATGTTTGTTTACCTTCACTTGAGATAGCCATCTCAAGTCCCTGGGAATCTTCAAGTTTGTAAAAGTAAAATCTAGCATACTGGATGTGAAGATATCTATAAATGTTAATGAATATTTTCTGTGTGATATGGTTACACAGTTGAATATTATGGTTGTGTATTTTTCTATAAGTTAAGTTCACATGTATGTTATGTACTGCATGAAGAAAGTATCACTTTTCACATGTTTAATGCTCGTGCTTAAAATCATCTTTCAGTAATTTCTTTATAATGACATTAATTTTTAAACATTTAGTGATTTTGACTTTGGCAGTTTAAAGTTTAAGAGAGAAAAAAACCAGTGTATTATGTTGAGAATGATATTTTAAATGAAAAAAAATACTGTTTATTATTTAATCCAGATAATGAAGATTTTGTCTAAAAATGAGATAACCATATTAATTCTAATAAAAGCCTAGACAATTTTCAGAACGCATGATAAAAACAAAAGTAGGGGTTGGCAATTATTGGAATCAATGGTAACAACCACACATCATGAAGTTAGGGAATTATTATTATTTTGAAAATCAAACTCTACAAGGCCTTTATTCTTTACATTAAATGATAAACAGGTCCTCTAATGGACTCTGGTTGGGTCTTGTGATAATCCAGCTCCGAACACAATCATCACATCCACTTGTTAATTGATATTTTTGTTTTGTAGTACTGGACACAGCCGGCCAGGAGGAGTTCAGCGCCATGAGGGAACAGTACATGCGAAAAGGTGATGGTTTTCTGCTTGTCTACTCCGTCACTGACCGCCAGAGCTACGAAAACATCGAGAACTTCTACTCTCAAATTCTTCGCGTCAAAGACAGGTATAGTTTATATTTGAAAAATGCACTTTTATGTGTAAGTGAGCACATTACTGGAAGTGTTTGTCCCTCACCTGTCAGTGTATCCTCTGTTCTGGATTCTATTATATCGCCTTCTGTCCTAAAATTGACAATTTTGTACATGGGTACTCATTGATGTGGCTGAGTGTCACATATTGAAATTGGATCATGTCCTCTCTATACAGAGTGATTGCCCTTTGTTGACCTACCTGGGCAGTCGCCATGTACCAGCTGTAGATTGGTGTTTTTTCTCCGGAAACTCCAGCTTCCCTCCACCACCAAAACCTGGCACGTCCTTAAATGACCATAGCTGTTAATTAAGGACGTAAAACACAAACAAACCAAAGCCAAAATTGTTGACCATGTATAACATTGTCCAGACAATATCTCATGTACTCTGTCATCTTCAATTGCCTCATTATGTGCCTAAGAAGTCTGCCTGTTTGGATTGTGGAGTGTCCCATATTGAAATGAGTTGGTTTGTTCCACTCTAAACAGTTATGGCCCTTTGTTAAATCTTTCATTCTTTTTTATTCTCTCCTTGTTTGTATATTTTTGGCCGGATTGCAACACAATCAGGGGTTTCAATCGGGGCTTATAGATTGGCGATTCCCGTCTTGTCTGTCCGTCTGTCTGCACTAAGGTTAAGAAGTATCCAAGTTAATAATTATCCAACATCAACTAAACTTGCATGGCTTTTGTATCTAAGGATGCTTATCACATGCGATGCTTCGGATGCTCCTTCTGACCTACATTTTTTAAACTTCAGTGACCAGGTTAAGAAGCTTGGTTAAGGTCAGTTACTAAGTAACTACTTGGTGTTCGTCAACTAAACTCTCATGGCTAAGTATCTTAAAGGATGCTTATCACATGCGATACTTTACTTGAAAATGTACTGTAGCAACCCAGCCATATCACCATAGGCATTTTGACAGTGGAAAGATATTCTACACCATCCATACCGTACTTGAACTTAAATTGCCAAGATGTCCAATTAAATATAGAGAAAAGTCAATAAATGAATATGAAAATATTTTTCTATTAACGTAAAACAGCAACATTTGGACTTAAATTGATATTATAAAAATTAATGTTTGAATGAATATTCTTAAAAAAATGTGATGATATAAATATTTGATAGGTTCTGTGAACTAGAAACTCTTCATGGTAGATAATACATATGTACTTCAATTACTTATAGATTTTTTATCATCAGTTTCAGAATAAGACATTCAAAACCATGGGATTTGTCAGTACATGCAGGTGTTGAAAAATTTAATTAATAATTAAACAGATAAATGACTGCAGTTGTCTGTACAGGGCATAGTAAACAAAACACTTAATGATATAGACAATATATATCAAGAGTAAAGTACCTGAAGCACGGCCACCAAAGAAAACTGTGATAGAGGTGTATATAAATAAATCAGATAAAAGAGCCATTGATGTCAAGCTTTATGAGGGGCGTACTGAGTGAGCAAGTATTAGCCACCCAAGTCAAGGACTCTCTCAAGACCAGTAAATCAACAGGCTTTTAATCTAATTTCTTACAATTTATTATACCTATTGAACCTTAAGGTTCCCCGTACCACTGTAAAGTGGTAACTACATATTGAAAACTTTTTTTCTTGCACCACTGTAGCTTGGATATATCATTTAAGAGAGAAAAATGCGTTGAAGAGCTTCTATGAAAAAAATATACAGACAAAATATACAAAAATGGATCTACAACATCTAGATTTCTGATTGTGAAAATGCATTGTGGGGCCAGACCAGCATTTGAACCCAGGACCTCTAATAAAAATACTGGTCACTCTAACCAACTGAGCTATCTCAGATCACAGATAGTGCACTGGTCAATGGCACAACAGTTTTTGTCAAAAATAAAATGAAGGGAAAGTAACTAAAGTGAAACCCTTTATAGTGGTTTGCCTGTAGTGGGACAGTGATTCTCAAAAAAAAAATTGCTTTAGGATGTAATTGTTTGAAACATATTTTCATTTTCACTAAGCACTAGTCTGGGACTTTAATTTACAAATAATTTATATGAATAACATTATTAGATGGTATATGTATAAATCTTGAACAATGACAACATCATGTGCCGTTTTCTGACAGATGATGATGTCACAATTTGCAAAACACTGAATGAAATGGCGCCACCATTGTTTGGGAGTGTTAAAAATTGCCTTTTGTCCATGTCAAATTAAATGTTAGCTGTTTGTATAAAAAAATAAAAATAAACAAGAGATGACTAAAGGAACTCACCATTATTCTTTAAAAAATAAATTGAAAAATAGCTTTATGATAATTGTTTGGAGCATATCTTCATTTTCACCAATCACTAGGCTGGGACTTTTATTTACAAATAATTCATGTGAAAAACATTATTTGATGGTATATGTATAAATCTAGAACAATGACGACATCATCATGTGCCGTTTTCTGACAGATGATGATTTGTAAAAATGTGACTTGAAGTGGCGCCACCATTTTTTGGGGGTGTTTAAAATTGCCCTTTGTCCATGTCAAATTAAATGTGAGCTGTTTGTTCATTAAATAAATAAAATAAGTAAGAAATGTTTATGTAGTCACCATTATTCCTGTTAAAATAATTAAAAGACAAAATTTAAATAAACCAGAAATTGCAAAGGACATTCCTTTGCTGTAGGTTTTTGTTTAGAGTCTACAATCTCACTTATATGTGCAAAATATTAACACCATGTCATAATACTTTCTTACACCATTCGAAAGTTTGGTATGAAATTTGTCAGGCAGGTGCTTATGGTAGGACTATTACGGTAGTCATTACCAGGATTAGCTATGATCAAGGTGTTTGTCTTAGGAAGTAAATATTTAATATTTATTGACAGGATATATATTGTTCATATTTTTATGATAGGTCATAAAATTGGTCTATAATATATATGTTCCAGATGTATACCTTGGGTATCGTATTAAACTTAACAAGCACCCTGGTTGTTTAGCTATTTGGGATAGCAGAACCTTCCTGCGAGTCAGCTTATATTACTAAGCATGGGCTTTTGCCGAAAAAATACGGTAATGTGAAGGGAAGGTTGCTCAGACCAAAAAAAGGACTGGGAATACTTAAAGGAATTGGGCTTTTGTTAAGTTGAATATGGTACCTTAGTAAATTGCCATAATTTTATGAAGAATTATTAATCTACTAATTGATTTTTTGCAAGGCTGTTATTTGGAGAAAAAAATCCTTTAAAAAAAAACATCTATTAGGAACTAAATTTCAATGTGTGATCTTTATTATTTATTTTTTAAACAATTATGTATCAAGTTATTTCAACTCCTGTTGTCCCTGGATGGAAGCACAAGGGATAAGAGAGGGGTGTGTGTCTTAATATTGGAGGAAACCAGCATATTTAGGCTGGTGACCAAATACCTTCTCACATCCGATTGGGGAATCAAACCCCAGTTGCCTTGATAAAAGCCGAGTTCGCTGTCCACTCTGCCACCTGGTCACCCATAGCTAAATTTTAGTGCTTGAACACCGTTACTTTGGTTCATCTGTAGACCCCAGGACAAATATATGTGACATCTCTTGCAAAATTTTTTTTTTCATTTACAGTAGCTTCCTCCAACAAATTTTGATATTATATGGATAGGGGTGTCACAATACGCTAAGAGCGGATCACGATAAATTGCAATACGTATCCCAATATATTGTCATAGGAAGGATGTGCTCAATTTTATAATAAGTTGTGGTCAGAATATTATCAAACTTAATCATATATATTATATGGATTACACAGATTTAAGATTTTTGTCAAACCAATCATCAATTACAAAATTTGAACTATTAAAGCTTGTTTTATGCTTATTGGCATATCTGTTAGAATTTGTCGTAACTTGCAAAGTTAAAACACCAAGCAGAAACATAAAAATATGCTTTTGAAAAATATTGCGATACAGCAATATTTCATCTCTGTATTGTGGTACGATACAATACACCCGTATATTGCGATATACCTGTTTTCCGATATATTGTGACAGCCCTAATTATGGGGAGGTTTGCTGATACATTACATCAACATCTAATTGTTCAGCAAGCTTCCTGACAGTGTCTGTGTCAGCTATATGCAAACTTAAGTAAAACAATAGACATTTAAGATGCCTTCAGGCAGTTTTGTATCAAACTTTTTTTCTCCACAAAATTAGATATTGTTGTACAATCTAGCAGTGTGTTTGATGTCGCTGTAGTATACATCAATCTCTGTCAGCTGTCAGCACCTCACTTGTTTTACCTCATTCTGTCGCACTTTCATGGGAATTTTAAAAATAACAAATTGAAATGTCAGCTTTACATTTGAGTTATATTTTTATTTATTTTTAATGTATATAATATGAAACATGCATGTTAATGAATAATATTAGGAAATTCCGTTGGCATTTACTTTGTATGTAATTTACTGTCAATGCCCAATTTACTATTATATGACAAATGACCCATTTTGATAGGTCTTTTTCATTTTGTACACTCATGATAATTATATTAAAAGACATTCAACTATTTTCATCCAAACAGTTTTGTTTCCATGTTCAGTGAAACCATGCTTTTCCAAACAATTGATCTCTGTGTTGCTTGGAACATCGGTAGTCCAGACAACTTGTTTGCAGGGAACTTGGTTTGTCCTGACAGTTTGGTTTCTGTGTACAGAAGAACCGTTCAGGTCTGGACAGTTTGGTTTCTGTGTACAGTAGAACCATTAAGGTCCGGACAGTTAGGTTTCTGTGTACAGTAGAACCGTTCAGGTCTGGACCGTTTGGTTTCTGTGTACAGTAGAACCGGTCAGGTCTGGACCATTTGGTTTCTGTGTACAGTAGAACCATTAAGGTCCGGACAGTTAGGTTTCTGTATACAGAAGAACAGTTCAGGTCTGGACAGTTTGGTTTCTGTGCACAGTAGAACCATTAAGGTCCGGGCAGTTAGGTTTCTGTGTACAGAAGAACTGTTCAGGTCCGGACAGTTTGGTTTCTGTGTACAGGAGAACCGTTCAGGTCCGGACAGTTAGGTTTCTGTGTACAGTAGACCCAGTCAGGTCTGGACCAGTTGGTTTCTGTGTACAGTAGAACCATTAAGGTCCGGACAGTTAGGTTTCTGTGTACAGTAGACCCAGTCAGGTCTGGACCAGTTGGTTTCTGTGTACAGTAGAACCATTAAGGTCCGGACAGTTAGGTTTCTGTATACAGAAGAACAGTTCAGGTCTGGACAGTTTGGTTTCTGTGCACAGTAGAACCATTAAGGTCCGGGCAGTTAGGTTTCTGTGTACAGAAGAACTCTTCAGGTCCGGACAGTTTGGTTTCTGTGTACAGGAGAACCGTTCAGGTCCGGACAGTTAGGTTTCTGTGTACAGTAGACCCAGTCAGGTCTGGACCAGTTGGTTTCTGTGTACAGTAGAACCATTAAGGTCCGGACAGTTAGGTTTCTGTATACAGAAGAACAGTTCAGGTCTGGACAGTTTGGTTTCTGTGCACAGTAGAACCATTAAGGTCCGGGCAGTTAGGTTTCTGTGTACAGAAGATCTGTTCAGGTCCGGACAGTTTGGTTTCTGTGTACAGTAGAACCATTAAGGTCCGGACAGTTAGGTTTCTGTATACAGAAGAACAGTTCAGGTCTGGACAGTTTGGTTTCTGTGCACAGTAGAACCATTAAGGTCCGGGCAGTTAGGTTTCTGTGTACAGAAGATCTGTTCAGGTCCGGACAGTTTGGTTTCTGTGTACAGGAGAACCGTTCAGGTCCGGACAGTTAGGTTTCTGTGTACAGTAGACCCAGTCAGGTCTGGACCAGTTGGTTTCTGTGTACAGTAGAACCATTAAGGTCCGGACAGTTAGGTTTCTGTGTACAGTAGACCCAGTCAGGTCTGGACCAGTTGGTTTCTGTGTACAGTAGAACCATTAAGGTCCGGACAGTTAGGTTTCTGTATACAGAAGAACAGTTCAGGTCTGGACAGTTTGGTTTCTGTGTACAGTAGAACCATTAAGGTCCGGGCAGTTAGGTTTCTGTGTACAGAAGAACTGTTCAGGTCCGGACAGTTTGGTTTCTGTGTACAGAAGAACCGTTCAGGTCCGGACAGTTTGGTTTCTGTGTACAGAAGAAACGTTCAGGTCCAGTCAGTTAGGTTTCTGTGTACAGAAGAACTGTTCAGGTCCGGACAGTTAGGTTTCTGTGTACAGAAGAACAGTTCAGGTCTAGACAGTTTGGTTTCTGTGTACAGTAGAACTGTTCAGGTCTGGACAGTTTGGTTTCTGTGTACAGTAGAACCGTTCAGGTCCTTACAGTTTGGTTTCTGTGTACAGTAGAACCGTTCAGGTCTGGACAGTTGTGTCTGTATACAGTAGAACCTTGTTAGTCCATCCAGATCATAGGATCCTGTGTACAGTGGAATTCTCCTTAGTCCAGACATCATTATTTTTGTGTGTTATCTAAGGGTAACAGTTTTGAATCCAAAGTCATGCATATTTTCCTTTCAGATTTAAAAGTTTGTAAATTCAATCTCACAAATTGGAATTTTCATTTAGCTAATAAAGATTGAGCGCCTGATTGTTTCACCATCTGATATTATTTTGTTTTATTTTCCAGAGATAACTATCCCATGGTACTGGTAGCGAACAAAGTAGACTTGGTGGCTCTGCGTAAAGTGTCAGATGAGCTGGGCAACAATTTAGCTCGACATCTTAGGGTAAGTCTCAAAATAAGGAAAACATTCATCTTGTATACTGATATAATCAGATTAAGATTTTGGTCAAGTTTAGAATAAGTTAAACTTGTGTAGCATAAGATCAAGTTAAGTCTTAAACAGGGTAACAGCATTGTAACCTTTCTTCTTATCCCACAAAGTCTTAAAAACAAGACATAAGCACTTACCTGCCTGGCATGCTAAGGGTGAGTCTGGGCTATATGACAGAGCTCAAAAGCTGAGGTAAGTCTTAGAAAAGGGTAAGGACTTTGCTTGCAAGTTTATGATGAATCTTTAACCCTTTCAACCCTAGATAACTTTAGTAGACTCTACCATACATTCATCTGGATGAGTCTATTATGGTCTACAGTGGTGAAAGGGTTACATAGGCTAGCAACATGTAGTTCGCAACCTTAGGGAGATCGATCGCGAGCACCTTTACTCAGCTACTCTATCAGAAGGTCTTCATAACAAAAGTATCTGGAGAGGATAGGAGTCAGATTGAAGTCTGTGTGGCGGAACATATATAAATCTTCAAAAAAAATTGGTTCACAATGAATTTTTCTTTATATTTAATTCGTAAAATCTGTGGTCATGCAAGCATGCAATGTCGGATAGAAAAAAAAAGATCTGTTACGGCGAAGTCATCATCAAGTGGATGTGCTGCAGTTTAATTGATTGTGTTGCTATTTTTCAGTTACAATACATAGAAACAAGTGCCAAAGGTCCCCCGCTGAACGTTGATAAGGCTTTTCACGAACTTGTACGTGTGATACGAAGACAGCCACAGGATCCCAAGAGAGAACGACGGCACACGGGCAAGAAAAGGAGGTGCACCATACTGTGATAGGACTATATTTGTTACATTGTTTTGTATTATGTTATATAGCAAGTTGTTAAAGTCTGGTAAACTTCATGTTAAAAAGCACAGGAGAACTTCTTGATTTACAGAGTTCATATACTGTATGGGTAATTTTTAAATGAATGAATTCAACAAATTCTTAATTTATGAATTCTAACAATGGCTGTTGTTTGTAGTAGATGAACTATTGTTGTTTTCTACCTGTTGTGTCATATTAGGCTCTTACCAGGGCCGTTTTCGTTAAAACGGTCAAACCGGTCGGACCACTGTTGTTCGTTTATCAGATAAGGTCGGACCTGGTAGTCTGATGCTGTTTTTAGGTGAGCCTGCACAAAGCCTTGCAAGGCCTGCATAAACATTTGCAGGTCCGCCAGGATTATACCCGAAATTGTTACATTTATATAAACAAACAGGTCCTAGGTTTTAATCAGATTTGCCCGGTTAATTCTACTTAATTCTTAATAGAGTTCCCTCCCTTTACTCATGTGAGGGATCTTTGTTTGTTTGTTTGTTTGTTTGTTTGATTTTGTTTAACGTCCTATTAACAGCTAAGGTCATTTAAGGACGGCCTCCCCTGTGTGCAAGATGCATGCGTGTAGTGTATGTGTGTGTATTTTGGGAGGCTGCGATATGTTCGTGTTCGAGGGATCTAAAATAATTGCAAAATTTCCACCAAAAATGAGTTTCAACGACTGTCTTTTTCTGCTGTTGATTCTTGTCTGATTTTACGTGATGTCCTTAGAGTAACGTGTCTGTAAACTCAAAGGTCTGTTTACTGTTCTCAATCAAAATTACAGTATTCACTATTGTGCACGGACAAATGTGAAATTAAATTGTCACAGGGAAGGTTTTGTGTAACCAAGTGCACTAGATGATACAGATTACCATGGTTACCATTCAAGAACTGTCAAATTTAGAAGAATTAAAATTCTGTTGATTGTAGGGAAAAGTGATAGGAAAAGTTATTTTTTGTTTTTTTCCTGTTTTTTGCACAAGAACTTCAAAATTACTTTTTCTTGCAAAAGATGTTATTTTAATGAGTGTGAGAACCCCTTGATTGCAGTTGACCTTAGAAAGTTAATTAAATGTTTTATAATCATATGCAGATAGACATTCCTCAATTTTGTAGCAGGATTTTTGTTTTAATTTAATGCTATTGTAATAAATGTAATTAAGTGATTTTTCGAACTATTTGTGATACTTGATGTGCTAGTTTTGTTTGTTTGTTTTTTGAAAAAAATGGCCATTTGAGAAGAAATATGTACACAGCTGTATACTTGATAAGTCAATATGATTTACAAACTAAAAAAACATCAGTTCTGGATAATGTTATTACGTTCGGTAAATTTGCGTTCTTTAAATATCTTGACCGTTTTTCTCCTGTGGAGAAATTATTTTTTATTCTTTTCTTCCCCCAAATGTAATTTAAACTTAACCACAAATTTAAAAGGTCTGGAATAGGAATAATAAAGGGGATCAAAAATGAATAACTAAATGCAAGAATTTTTACATTTTTATGCTATATGCATGTATGCCAAAAAATACAAACCAGTCTAAAAATAAACCGCCAATCAAAACTTGGATAGGTTCTTTTTACATCATAACTGGATTTTATATTATATGAAGCGAAATGTTTTGTCACTGTAGATTTGTTCATTATTTAAGTCATTTGATTAAGATTGTTTGTTTATTACAACTATGGTACAGATTGCATTAGGAGTTGTATCATATTCAGGCTAAGTGACATGTGTGGGAGCATTGCTTGAATATCTTGGTGAGTTATTAGTAATAACATGAAGGCCAGATTCGTATAAGAATGTCTATTAGTTATAACATGAAGGCCAGATTTGTATAAGAATGTCTATTAGTTATAACATGAAGGGCAGATTCGTATAAGAATGTCTATTAGTTATAACATGAAGGGCAGATTCGTATAAGAACATTTGTTAAGAGATAATGTAGTGCTGTGACCTGATACACGGGTAGACTGTGAATTCCTGATCTCACGTTTCTTGTTATGTACCGTAAATACAAGTATCATAATGTGCTCATGACGAAATGATTGTATGAAATGACTAATACTCTGTAACCTGAAATATTTGTGAGATTTATGTGTAGAAATTATTTTCTGGATTACTTTGGTAATGAAGTTCAATTTTACCAAGCGAACATTTCATGTTCTGCAGAAGTGGAATAATTCTGATTTGATCATTATATTAATGATAGTAAAAGGATCATGATGAAAAGATTATCATCTCGTCTCCTCTATGAATGAAGGAAGACATATTGTATTGGCACTAGTTCTTCTGGTTCTAAATCTTCTGATATAATCTTGTATGGGTAGTGTCATTTAAATTATAAATGATATACTGATGAAATATACCTGCATCACCACATGAGGTGGTCAGTGAACTGTATTTCGGTCACTGTGACCTCAAGGTCAAAGGTTACATAAATGAAAAACAATTAGTGAAATCTTGTTTGAGCTGTAAATTTGAGTTATTGAATAGATTCTTATGAAAATGAACAATTATTAAGATTTGAATCTGATTTGTCTCTCACAAATATGCAATATATCGAGGTCACCACCAGGTGTCATACACCTCTAGGTCAAAGGTCAAAGAATTTGTTCACAAAAACAAATCTTGTTTAAAGTTATGTTAGAAATTAATTATCATGATGAGAGAGTTGATTCGTTGTTGTTGTATCATACTTTGTTATATATTGTTGAAATTTTATGATTGTTTCATTTATTGAAAATAGATTTAATGACGATACAAGAGGCTTTTGTGTGAGTGAGTGTGTATGAGTTTAGTAGCGCTTACAAGTAAAATGCCATATGTGTATTTTATGTATAGAATAAGTAATTATTTTAATAAAATGCTAGACATGCTGGAGAGAATTATAAATCAAATGTTGAAAGTGACGATGAAATTAAATATTATTATGAAAACCTGTAAGATTCTCTATGTGATGTTAGTTTGTAACGATATACATACTGCTAAAAACAATAACGAGTGATTGAGTTATCTCCCTTGGTTGAGTTATCTCCCTTGCTTTATTTGCCAAGGCTACATTCGCGTATCTGGTTGAAATGGTTGAACCTGTAAAGAAAACGACAGGTACAGATTTGGACCGAGGCTGACCTCAGGAAAATTTGGTACGTGTAGATTGAGGGGTCCAGACGTAACTGACCGAAACTAAAATGCTGACTATTGTCAATTTGTGTTATTTCTTTCTTAAACAATGTCAAGTCACATGTAGTTTTTAAGATACGTTATGTAATTAAGTGGACGTATGGAAGGAGGGCATGTTTTTCTTGATATATTGTTTTTAATTCTCCGAAACAACGGTCCAAGTGCCTTCGTTTATCGTGGAAAATTTCTGCGCCACACGAATGTTCAACCGGTATACGCGAATGTAGCCCAACTAGTCTTAAATTTTGCATTCAGTGATCTTCTATCAATCTGCTCAAATGCCTGAAAAAAATATATATAAATAGTTGAAGATCCTGTTCTCTTCCAACCTTCAAGGAATGAATGAAAATTATTTTGTTTCTAAAACTTGATACCAAATTTAGACTGCAGACTAGAGAGCTAGTTTGAATTGTAACAGTTTTTTGTATTATTTTTATAAATATCTAGGTCCCACAATGTACTGTATTATTCTTTGAGCTCATCTATATTAGATTTTAAATTATTATTGTTTTTAATTCCCTTCCTATGTGTATGATACTTTTATGCTTTTACAGATAATTTCTTACTTTATATCGTTGCTTTTACATCTATTTACATTATTAGACTGTGTAACGTAATATTTACGCCATCATTCCAAATCATTTTAGTTCCATGCTCTGATACATACTTTTAGCTGATATGCTCAATGTCATTTGTTTTTTATGGTTCAGTTGTTTGATATGTGAATTTTACAGAGGGAATAATCATTATAATATAGATCCGATTCAAATCAAATCCATCACTTCATTCCTCTGCATTCTATAGAGACCATTCACCCAATAAATCTGATGCTAAATATATTTCCAGTGAAACCTGTAAAAATAATCCACCCCGGGAAGCCAAAAAAGTACTGTTACCTATGAATATAAGCTCGGCTTACAATAAAATCAATAAATATGAAGCATTATAGGTGGTTGCATTAGCTAGTTTGACTGCATGCATGTTTCCCAATATCAAGAATTTTGATTATGTTTTGCTGGGTGGCCGAAGATGAAGATCACTTGAGGCTACCTAGTCTAGTGGTAGGACGCTGGGCTTGTGACCGAAGGGTTGCAGGTTCGAGTCACGTCATGGCACTGTGTTGTATCTTAGAGCAAGATGCTTTACTCCGCTTGTTCCAGTCTACTCAGCTGTAAATAAGTACGTGGTTGGGCAGTGCTAGAATTGTTGAGTGCTAGGCTAGCTGTGAGCGCCGAAATGGCAGCACTGGCTGTATGCTCCCCGGGGAGTTGAGAAATGTATTGGCTAGTTGCAAAGGCCCTATAACCACGGATAATAATTTGTGAACAGCTTTGAGATGACCTACGAACTAAGTTGTGATAAAGCGGTATATAAGAACCTCAAATTATTATTATTATTATTGAATGGCAACATAATCCCTGGTGCAGTGCTGTCTGATACTACACTTAAGTGTATTGTCGAGGAACACAACGAAGGATTTATTTTGAATCTGATAAGGAGTATTGTAGAGAGATAACAAATCCTATGATAGATGATGTATAATGCTATTTCTCCTGTTACTTTTTGATTTCATACCCTCAGCCCATTAAATAGCTAAAAAGTGTTGACCCTATAATATAGATATCACATTCATTATATATAGTGTCTAGCGTTGTCGGAGAATATTCCATGGATAGAACCAAGCTAGGTAGGCCTTGAGCAAATGTAGTACGTATCTACTTCATTGTACGGTCGACAAGTATTTCAACATGTCATGTACAAATTGCAGTAGTATTTTTTCTCTCATCTGAATTTTTTGTTTACAATAAGTAAAATACCAACAAAATGTCAAAGGAAAGTATAAAACAGAAATGGCAGATATGACAGACCTTTTTATCAATGATAATGTTGAATTTCCATTGACGCCATGTTAAATATGAAGGTGATAGGAATTGGAAAATTTGTCTCGGCCAATCAGATTTCAGAATTTTCATGTAAGAATAACAAAAATATTTTGATTTACCTCATATGCTACCATGTCATTGCTATACGGGTCATAGACGAAAAAGTGTGGTTTTGAAGTGGTAGTTCTTTCATTCAATTGAATATAAATCGTAAAAACCCTATATTTCTTGCACACCAGTGAATACATAATCTTCTAAAATGCACATGTTAAATTATATAAACCCTTGCTGTTGAGACAAAACAAAAATGTGTTCCTTTTCGATAGCATGAGCTCCTTTGAAATGCATTTTGTATGTAATGATGAGTTAACTATACTGTATTATCAAAGGCGAAATATCGTGTCTGTCTTGTGCGAAGTTGATTCTAATATTTACTTTATATCTTTGTTTACTCAATGTCTGCTTCGGTCACCAAAAACTAAATCTTGCTGTGTTCATTCAAGTGTTATTTATGGATATGAAAATATTACGTTATTTATTAATAATTTGTTTTGCAGCAATTTCATTTTGCGTCTGTATAACACCTGATAGCCTCATCGCTCAGGTGGATTGCACATTTAAGTCGATCACCTCGGCACTCTCATTGATTTTACCACAACATTTTAACAAACAAAAAAAACATTCTCGAAAAATAATTTATCCAGAGAATTCTGTTTCTAAATGTATGTAACCAGAATTAAGTGGATCCAGAGCACAGGGACATGTCACATGCTGAATATTGGAACTTATAGTGTAGGAGTACTTAATGTTATTTTAGCAGGTTATCAAAGTTCAAAAGATTAACGCATTGATGAAAAGAAACTACAATTAGCATATTGTTTCAAGTGCAACAATCTGAATACCCCTGAAAAATGTATGGTTACATCATGTTAAGTACTAAGTTAATCTAAATTATTTAGATAGTGGTTATATCTACTGCAGGATGCCCAGTTAAATGTGTTGTCCATTATATAGTATGTGACATGTCCCTGTGTTCGTGTCCATTATATAGTATGTGACATGTCCCTGTGTTTGTGTCCATTATAGAGTATGTGACATGTCCCTGTGTTCGAGTCCATTATAGAGTATATGTGACATGTCCCTGTGTTTGTGTCCATTATATAGTGTGTGACATGTCCCTGTGTTCGGGTCCATTATATAGTGTGTGACATGTCATGTCCCTGTGTTCGTGTCCATTATATAGTGTGTGACATGTCATGTCCCTGTGTTCGGGTCCATTATATAGTGTGTGACATGTCCCTATGTTCGTGTCCATTACATAGTATGTGACATGTCATGTCCCTATGTTCTGGTCCATTATATAGCGTGTGACATGTCCCTGTGTTCGTGTCCATTATAGAGTATGTGACATGTCATGTCCCTGTGTGCGTGTCCATTATATAGTATGTGACATGTCCCTGTGTTCGTGTCCATTATATAGTGTGTGACATGTCATGTCCCTGTGTTAGTGTCCATTATATAGTGTGTGACATGTCATGTCCCTGTGTTCGGGTCCATGATAGAGTATGTGACATGTCATGTCCCTGTACGCGTGTCCATTATATAGTATGTGACATGTCCCTGTGTTCGTGTCCATTATATAGTATGTTACATGTCCCTGTGTTTCAGAGGAATAACTTGATTGATTTGTACAATGGAATACATACCAGTAGTGATCAACTATTAGTATACTGCAAGATGTCTAAAGTTATAATATGTGAACATCAGCCTGTTTCTGTATTACCAAACCCAACACCTACAGGGCAGAAATTCACATTTATATTGCTATAAGTAAGAGAAAGATGTTCAGGAAATTCCAGTATAATTTGTGTGCGAGATGATTTATGATGACATCAGTCTGTCAAATTAAAGAAATCGCCAAGTGGTTTGATTTCCACCTCTGCCATACAACTAATTTATAAAGAAATATCTCTTAAATTTTCTGAAAAATCAAATTCATTTTTAGCTAGAATTTTACTCATTTTACTTGTAGCTCACAATTGTAAATTTCAAGCTCATATGTTTGCGGCATTTTTGGTATAAAAGATTGTTTATGTATGCAAGAGGGTCATACTGTCTGTGATAAAGATATGTAGAAATGTAGGTTGGCACAAGGATGAGCCAAATTGTAAATGTCGACATTAATTATGTGAAAATTTAGTGTTTGTTGTTATGGTTGTTGCAATGAACAAATTAAAATGTCCATATAATTTGTTCGAATTATGATTAGAAATAAAATGCTGAAATTTTACTGTATTCTGTCTTCAGTTTTATAAATGCAGCCGTTTTACCAATATTTATGGGGGAAATTGCTTCAAGTGGGCAGGATATAGCCATCATAAATATTGACACCATCTTCAATTAGCTTGCCAGGTCGACAGCGAAGTCTTCAGTTAGTTGGTCTTTATCATTTAGGTACAAAAAATGATGAGTGGTTGAAAATCTGTATACTTTTCCTTCATCTTCACATCTACTCTGTTGAAACAAATTAGTGTGGAGACATTTTCATTTTTTCAATGATGCTGTATCCATCATGTGGGCATTTTCACACTTTTTTGGTAAATAGGAAATGAATTAAAATCTCCACTTTGAGTGTATAACCTCCACAAAATCTTGCAACCTTAAAGAAGGACTATAGCTAGCCTGTCATTCTTATGTACCTACTTCACCCCGGCAAGCTAAAACTATCCAACACAGCATGATATAGGTAAATATCATCATCCCAGCCCTCTTCGTTTTTAGCTCACCTGGCACAAAGTGCCAAGTGAGCTTATGCCATGGCGCGGCGTCCGGCGTCAATATTTTACTTTAAACGACTTCTTCTTAATAACCAAAAGGCCTAGGGTGTCGATATTTGGCCAGAAGCAAACTTGGATGAAGGGCTACAAAGTTTGTTAAAATTAATGACCTTCACCTATTTTCAAGGTCACAGGGGTCAAATATGTCAAAAACTTTAAACATCTGCTTCTCAATAACCAAAATGCCCAGGGAGATGATATTTGGCCTGTAGCATGCTTGGGTGAAGGGCTACCAAGTTTGTTCAAATGAATGACCTTCAATTATATTCAAGGTCACAGGGGTCAATTGTATTAAAA
>NW_018408486.1:294074-295862 GCF_002113885.1 Mizuhopecten yessoensis
CTCATGGTCCTGACAAAGTGTTGTTATTTTTCAGGTCAATCAGAAATCCAATATGGCCGCCACGGCCGCCATTTTGAAAAACTATTTCAAACTTAAAGTCAAGTTCTGCTGGGCCGATTGAACTTAAACCTGGTTGGAATGATTGACTCATGGTCCTGACAAAGAGTCGTTATTTTTCGGGTCGTTCAGAAATCCAATATGGCCACTGCAGCCGCCATTTTGAAAAACTATTTCAAACTTAAAGTCAAGTTCTTCTGGGCCGATTAAACTGAAACCTGGTAGGAATGATCGACTCATGGTCCTGACAAAGTGTTGTTATTTTTCAGGTCGATCAGAAATCCAATATTGCTGACACGGCCGCCATTTTGAAAGACTATTTCAAACTTTAAGTCAAGTGCTGCTGGGCCAATTTAACTGAAACTTTGTAGGAATGATCGACTCATGGTCCTGACAAAGTGTTGTTATTTTTCGGGTTGATCAGAAATCCAATATGGCCGACACGAAACTGAAACTCGGTAACGTTATACTTAACTATTTTGTACTCAAATTGGTACATATTTCAACAACAAAAATAAATACTATAGGACTCAGGTGACCGTTTAGGCCCATCGGCCTCTTGTTTCTAATCTGTTTGGTCGTGTCATGTTAACAGTAAATGCGCCTTGAGGGGTACTGATATGAGGCCTGTAGCATGCTGGGATGAAGGGCTACAAAGTTTGTTCAAATGAATGACCTTGACCCACTTTCAAGGTCACATGCCTTCAAATCTTCAAACGACTTCTTCTTAATAACCAAAAGGCACAAGGTACTGATATTAGGCCTGTAGCATGCTGGAATGAAGGGCCACCATGTTTGTTCAAATGAATGACCTTGACCCACTTTCAAGGTCACAGGGGTCAAATGTCGTAAAATCTTCAAACAACTTCTTCTGAATAACCAAATTGCCCAGGGTGATGATATATGGCCAGTAGCATGCTGAGATGAAGGGCTACGAAGTTTTATCAAATGAATGACCTTGAACCACTTTCAATATCACTGGGGTCAGATGTCTTAAAATCTTTCAAACAACTTCTTCTCAATAACCAAAAGGCCCAGGGTACTGATATTGGGCATATAGCATGCTGGGATAAAGGGCTACCAAGTTTGTTCAAGTGAATGACATTGACCAACTTTCAAGGTCAAATGTCTTAAAATCTTCAAACGACTTCCCAATAACCAAAAGGCCCAGGGTACTGATATTGGACCTGTAGTATGCTGGGATAAAGGGCTACCAAGTTTGTTCAAATGAATGACCTTCACTTATTTTAGATCACTTTTAAGGTTACAAGTGTGAGATTTATACCAGGTGAGCGATGCAGGTCCATTGGGCCTCTTGTTAAGAAGAAGTTGTTGAAACTAAAATATTGACGACGGACGCCGCACCACAGCAAAAGCCTTCGGGCCAGGTGAGCTAAATATTGACGCCGGACGCCGCACCATTGCATAAGCTCACTTGCCCTATGGGCAGGTGAGCTTACAAGAGATCCCAGAGGGATTTTGGCACCCACCATTGTACCATCTTCATTAGTTCTTTGTCAGTTTGATATTTTCTCTGCTTTTTAGGTCACCTGAGCTTTAGCTCAAGTGACCTATTGCTATCCGTTTTCGTCCGTCGTCGTCCGTCGTCCGTCGTCCGTCGTCCGTTAATATTTTACATTTCAAACTTAAAGTCAAGTTCTGCTGGGCCAATTGAACTGAAAGTTGGTAGTAATGATTGCCTCATGGTCCTGACAAAGTGTTGTTATTTTT
>NW_018408486.1:296893-310781 GCF_002113885.1 Mizuhopecten yessoensis
ACCCTGAGCATTTTGGTTATTCAGAAGAAGTTGTTTAAAGGTTTTTTAATACAATTGACCCCTGTGACCTTGAATATAATTGAAGGTCATTCATTTGAACAAACTTGGTAGCCCTTCACCCAAGCATGCTACTGGCCAAATATCATCTCCCTGGGCATTTTGGTTATTGAGAAGAAGATGTTTAAAGTTTTTGACATATTTGACCCCTGTGACCTTGAAAATAGGTGAAGGTCATTTATTTGAACAAACTTTGTAGCCCTTCATCCAAGTTTGCTTCTGGCCAAATATTGACACCCTAGGCCTTTCGGTTATTAAGAAGAAGTCGTTTAAAGTAAAATATTGACGCCGGACGACGGACGCCGCGCCACGGCATAAGCTCACTTGGCACTTCGTGCCAGGTGAGCTAAAAATAGACTACATGAAAAGCTAGCTTTTGTTGTGTAGACACAGATTGGTAAATGGCCAAAAATGTAGTCTTAAGCCAAATTCGATTTTTTTTTAAATGTGAAGCCCACATAGTCCAATTCATCATGTTTATGCCAATTTTAGAGCTGATTTTTTCTCTCTAAGTTTTGATACCTGTAATATTACAGGGGTTATTCATTGTACAAAAATAACCCCCATGGCCACCATACGCTACTGTACACTGCTACCTTTCAGTTCTTCAGAAGAAGTCATTTGAAGCATTTAACATATTTGACCCTGTGACCTTGAAAGTAGATTAAACTAATTTTCATTCATAAACTTTGTTGGGCTCTATCCCAGGAAGCCACCAGCCAAATATGAAGATTCTATAGCTTTTAGTTCTTCAGAAGAAGTCGTTTAGAGTTTTTTGGCATATTTGACCCCTGTGACCTTGAAAGTAGGTCAAGGTCATTTTCGTTCTCAAAAGGAGCCAACAAAGCTTTCAGCCAAATATCATGACTCTATGCCTGTCCGTTCTTCAGAAGAAGTTGTTTAAAGGAAAAGTTGACGGACGACGCACCATGACATAGCTATTACAAACCTTTACTGTCAAAATTCAAGATGGCTGCCTGTCAGCCATTTTGTTTATCTGATCAGTAAATATGCACAACTAGGTACCAAGGGGAACCTACCTATAAAATTTGAGAAATATCCCTCCACCACTTCCTGAGAAATAGCGATAACAAGAATTGTTTAAGGACAGTGGACGAATGTACAAACGGACCGACCACGGACGCAGGGCAATTTGAAAAATATAAATTTTTAATGTCAGATGGGCAAATTGTATAAAATATATATGTATTAGGCGAGGAAAAATGCACAGCCAGACCAGGGTTTCAAGTCTAGACAGGTGCTTCACAAATTCAGCTACCTGGTCGCCAAAGATCGACCCAGTCCAGTTCCGCTACATTCCTCCCTCCTTTAATGAAGTCATTTACCCCAAAGACACACAAGACACTATACCACCTTCTGTGGGTCGATTTTGTTAGGCGCCATACGAGCAGGAGAGGAAAAATACACAGCCAGACCAGGGTTCGAACCCAGGACCTCCCGATCTCTAGACAGATGCTCTACCAATTGAGGTACCTGGTCGCCAGTCGAGTTCTGCTACACATAACATCTTCTATATGGGTGGTCTGGTGATGCAGTAACATTTTTGCAGGGTCGAATCCCCTATCGAACACGAAAAAATACAGGGTCACTTGCCAGACCACATGGATTTCTCTGGGTTTCCTCCCACACCAAGAACCTCTGCACCTTCATACAGACCAACGAAAGTGATTAATGTAAGTTGGAAAAGCTGGTTTCAGAATTGTGTAAAACAAATGGGTTCATAACATTTGATTAAGCAAAGCTAGGCCTATTGAAAGGATATTTATTTGATCTGTATACTCCTTGGGTGAAGTGCTATCAAGTTAGTTTAATATCGGCTTGATAAACTTTCAAAATCTCAGCCGTTAACATCAAACTACTAAATACCTAAGAGATTTAGAATAACCATATATTGCATGTAGCTTGCTAGTGGAAAAGGCTATCAAGTTCATCCTATAATAAATGACCTTAGACTGGCATTTATTGTCGCAGGAGTCAAGTGTGAAAAAGTTTGAACCATTTCTGAAAGAATCTCAAGTACAACCGAGATTAGTAACATTTGGCCTGGAGCTTGCTGGGACAACGCATTATCATGTTTGTTCAATTAAATGACCTTGATGGTCACAGCAGTGAAAAAATCAAATCTTCCATCAGATATGAACAAGGTGTAGGGTAATGACAATATGTAGTGTCAGGTTTAATTTGGCGTCGACTTAATTTGAAAATCACGGATGCGAGATCCACTTTCCAACAGCATTGGTTAAGTGTGCAATAATGCAAGTTAATTTTAAACGGAAAGTCAGATAGCCTAGTGTTAGTTGTGCAACTATTCCGAGAACAGGATTTTCCAAATGATCCTTTTCGAATGAAAAGGTTCCTCTTCCAGGGGTACATGCCACCATACACATTATACATGAACCGGTAATTGAGAGTGATCTGCCTTGAAACTAAAACCCGATTACTTCAGTAACTTATTAAAAAGGTTGTAATAGACATTCATATGTTCCTGCTATAAATTCTATATATCCAGTATCAGTACTTATAGATCCAGTACCACATTTTTTTTACAATGGTGAAATCTTGCAAAGTCCTAACTAAAAGCCATAACGCTGACGGTGCAAGTCAAAAACCACCAATGTACCGCATAAACATATTGGTTCAGGATATGCCCACAAAAATGGAAGGAAATTGTCGGCATTTTTTTAAGTGAATTGCTGCCATCATGCCTTAAAAAAGATTAAATAAGCAATGCAATTCTTTAAATTGGATTGCTAGTCAATGTTCACCTGTAGACAGTTGTTTACAGACAACATACAGCATTGGAGTTCTTTATATTGTGGAAGTTATTATGCAACATACTAGTAAAATTGACAGGTCTTGCAGAGGACATTCTACTGAGTTGTATAGCACTGCTCTTGCACGGTCAACTTTAAACAAGACAGGTATCTTGGATTTTAACATGGAAAACCACATGTCGATCTGTTCAACGTGTCTACTTCAAACAAGTCATTTTAAAGGAAACTTGTCCAAACGCTGGGAAAAATTCCATTTTATATGAGCCACTATATTGATGAACCAATATCTTTTTGTACAACATTCATTTGTATGAAAAGATGGTATACGTAGAATGTTTAAACTATTTACAGGTAGCCAGTATCAAAGTATGTCACACCGACAAATATGCGTCAATCCCTCAATGCAACACCAAAACTGCTGTACTTTTAGGATTACAGGAATGTGCAGAAAGATTTTTTTTTTCTATCTTTCATAGCAACAATATTTTCATGATAAATTTGGTTCATCAAAATCTGTGGAACACACCATGCAAGTACAGTGAAATGAACACACAAAAACAATTAATAAACTAGAATACTTTTTAATCTTCCTGGTAGAAAAGGGAGACAAACAGAAGTTATATTGCAAAATGACAAGAACAGATACAGCAGTGTTAGATCCACTTGTTTATGTCTGTCCCCGTCAGTCAGTCTGCTACAGTGCGCTGGTCATACCTTTCCTTGCATCGGCACGCACCTGAACATGCGTACCGGGCCTGCCTAGCATCAGTATTGATTAGCAGATAGTGAAGTTAATTCTGTTGTGAGGTCAACAGTCATCCCTGTCATGTTGTTATAAGGTAAGAAGATTTAACATCTTATCATGTACACAAAACATCTCGGCAAAGGAGAAAAGAAAAACGTGAGAACCGAAAACTGGATACATCACATGCAATACTGCTCTCTATGTACCAAAGTCTGCATAATGAAAACAGATCAACTCAAAAAAGTTCTCAAAAATTTAACTATACATTTGACAATAATTATTCGTGTATAGTGGCGCAAAAAAAAACAACTTCTATTGGTATTTTCCATATTTCATACTAAGCAGAAACTACAGTCATAAAAGGTTATATGATTTGACAATGTCTACATTGCATATTACGTCATCAACAAAGAAATGCCCGGTCAAAGCTGGCGAGGCGAGCCAAGTCTTGAACATCACAAACACATACAATTTAAAGTGGTAAAATGGTAATGCAAATCAATCCTCGTGGGTAATGAGGTAGTTGACATGAACTGTGTGCCCTGTCTGGCGTGGCCGTCTTCATCATAGAAACACCAAGCTAGAATGCTGCTCTATAAATGCCCGCAACTTCTGCACCTCACAGTTTGTGACTAACTAGGCAAATGGGTTATATATATCCGTACTGGCCACACCATAGCAGTCACAATGGTACGAAAAATTACGGGCATTTCGTGGAATAGTTCATTTTGTATATCAGTTCTACTTATCAACAGGTTGGCTTAATTTTTTTAAGATTTGACCAAAAAAAAAAGAAGTCATCTTGCTATACGGGTACATGTATAAAAGGGGTGGGGGGGGGGAATCAGTGGTTGGAGAGTGGTCACAAAAGGGTACATAAAAAAGGTTATATAAGTACACAGGGTCCAAGACTTGGCTCTTTGCAATAGTGTAATATCCATACTAAAATGAAACAGGTATTATATAATTGACAACAATTCACTCTGAATGAAAACTAGCACAATATTTTATAACCCAACTACCATAAATGGTAAAAACAGTGAACTTCAAACATTGACTTTACTCTTGAAGATTTTAAACACAAAATTGTGAAAACAAAAAGTTTACGGATGTCAAATATTTTTTTTTGCAGTCATTTCAATTTTTTTTTGTTTTTTAAATATTTTTACCTAAATTTGAATCACCAACTGTTACACATATAACATCATTCAATATTAATTTACCACCTTCTGCACATATCATTTGCAAGAATTTAATTCAACAACGAAAAGGAAAAAAAATTGATAAGATACAAAATGCTTCAATGTATATTATATATAGATCGGTTTTTACACGAGATGTCAATTTATAAATGATTGTTTTGACAATACATACACGTTGGTAAAAACAAAAACAAAAAATGGATGAATTTTTGCTAAATCTTTCCATATCTAGATGTAGTTATCAAGTGTCCACATTATCTCCCGTGATATTAGGACCAGGTGATGACAGGTATCCTTTAACGATGCAATTCGCTTGCATGTTGTCTATTTGAACCTTTCAAGAAAAGGCATCAAAATGGTACTGCCATCTTTTGAATTAAGTTGAAATTACTTGGAGGAAATATCTTGCAGAGGGGGGGAAATGATCATTACTTGCCCCTGCTCTTCAATTTATACCCCACACGAGGGGACTCGCAATATATCAATAGTATCCGTATTATTATCCCTGCCCTTTTAAATCATAACTTAAAATCTCTATTGGAAAAAGAAATTGGTTACGACATGTTTAATTACAAGTTGAGGAGGACCTATATTTGCAGCATGCAAGTTCATTATAGCTTAATACTGAAATGCCCATTTCCATTTTGTCCACTTTCCCAGAGTGTGTGCCTGGCTGCCTCGCTCCCAACGAGTATTTATAGCACTGAGAACAATATAACAACAGACGGAGAGATGCAACGCCCAGGCTGCTGTGACCTTCATCACATATAACTAAACATTGCGCTCTCCGATAAAACATTTGGAAGCGAAGAAGTCAAGCAGACACTTAAAAATATATAATGAACAATCAATATGCGGGCAAAACGTTTTTGAGACCTGATTTAGAATTGGCTTAATTGCTGAAAGTGGTTCAGTTTTTGTTATTTTTTTTTCTATTTTCCTCTTTAATAATATTAATCGGACAAATAAAAATGCCCATATTAAACAGGTCATAAAAATTCTAACAAAAAATCCTCAACAAGTATCAAAAATAAATTTTATTACAAAAAAAGACCATAGCATATTTGAAAACATCAACAATGGTCTAAAATTTGTTCCAACTTAATACACTAGGTATAATAAATATATCTCTCTCATCCTACCGCAAACCTCCAAGTTGGTCACACGAAATACCCACTCATTTCTGAGCAAGAAAAGATCTAATAGAATGCAGTGAATTATTTTGATGCCTTTGACATAACAAAGGACGTTTGGGTAACCCATGTCAAAACATTTGACATGAAACACTGGGAGAGAATGAGAGCAGCTTAAAGGACTTTTTTTTAAGATCAAGATAAAAAGTAAGGAAAGAATTTGATCATTTCGCAGCCAACTTGTTCTGGTGTTACACATTTCCTGTCCCGACCCCGATGGTCTGGGGTCAAAGTTCACTCCTGAGCAGCTCCGCTTACATCTGTTGTTTGCCATTCTGCTCTCGCTGACTAGGCCTGCGTTTTGGTGGAATTGACGAGTTGGATACTAGCTGCCGTACACGTCGCTGGGCTGCCTGCATGGCTTGGAAATGGCCGATGATGGAGACGGGCACCTCACCATCTTCCGAGGGATTTTGATTGTTAAGTTCTGGCAGGTTAACAATAGCACCACTTACTCGCTGTATCTCACGGACCTGTGAACAAAGTCCAATGGCAGGTTAAGTTACTTGCTGCAGCTCACAGACAGTGACCAAAACAGTACACAGTTTAACTAGTGTGGCTGAATGATGAAGCATCAACAGCAGCATTGTACATCTCATTTAGATCGGTACAAGTCCAAATATTGGAAATTAAATTTAAATCTGAAGTTATTGAAACTTTCGACTGCCTAACGTGTCGATCAAGTTTTCCTTTTGCATGCTTGGCAGTATTAGCCAGAGAAAAATGCAACTTTCCATAGACAAAACCTGCAGTTTCCTAAGTTTTAAAGTGGTAAAATTTCTATGAGCACGCTTCTCAAAGTTTTTATTGAAAATATAGCATTTTTCAAAGCCGAAACGTCTTTACATTATATAGCCATGTTCTACATGACACTTCGCAATATCTTGAATCAACTTACATTTTGACCTCCCTTTCCAATTATACGTCCTATCATGCCCTTTGGTACCATGATTTCTGATCTCAGGTGAACGTCCTCCATTCTTGAAAAGCCTCCCTCCTTCTTGATGCGGTCGAAAATCTGAAAATGTGCCTACAACAACAAAAAATATAGTAAGAACAATATAGTTTGGGTATTTTCCTGACAATAGACTTCGAGATAAAACTCCAGATCAGTTTTGGGTCCCCTCCCAATCAAGACAAAACCAAAATCTTGATTTTTAGACAAAATTTCATATTCTTCTAGCAGAACATAATTTAAAAGATTCTAGTCCCTCCTTTTTTGCTTAAAGTACTTCACATCAAGTAGAATATCAGACATCCTCCTTTCTTTAAAAGATTATCTTGATGTTTCAATATGCTAGCATCAAATTTAACCCTTAAGCTGCTACATTGATTTCTATGTAAAGGGATGCCACTGCTGAATTTATTATTGAAATATAAATTAATTTCCTTAATTTTTCAAATGTGCATAACTTGAACAATATTTGTTATATATATGTGAATAAAAGTTTTAGGAAAATTGTTCGTTATTGTCTCTAGTTTATATTAACATTTTCGATTCTAAAGTTGCTTCAGTATTTACCTGAACAGGTGGTAATAAAGGTAAGAAAAGGTGAAACTTTTAATTAACCTGTTTACTGATCAAAACCCTACAGACAGAGCGCCACTAGTGTCGTGCACAACACTGACGGCCAGACTTTTCGAAACCACTATTGTGGTGCGTAGCAGCGTAAGGGTTAAATTGTGGATGTTGGTAATTGCCTCGAAAACTCTGGAAAAACCCGGTCATCAAATGGTCAACTCTAACTCCTGTTTTTTCCAAATATGTTGTGTAATAATTATTGGATTAGTTGGAATGTGGCTTCAGACTGGGGCGGTAGTTGTACTGTCACCACAGTTAAACTGTTCCAATGTTCCAATCATCATATACCACTATTATAAAGTATATTTATTTCAGACTAATCAGCAATAATGGAAGAAAAGTGTAGTTTGACATTGCAAAAAGATTACATCCACTTTGATCTTGAGGGTGTTAGTAATACCCTTCCCAAAACCCTGCCTCCCAATATTCTCATCCAAGCTTTGTTTAAAGAATCTTTTATTTTATCACATGGGTAATGGTTCATTCATTATTTTCCACTGCAATCTATTTCACAGGATAACCACACACTTGAAATAAAGTTATGCTTATTGCAAAGAACTATAATATATATATAGTACTGATTTCTAGTGTCAACAGAATATATTTTTTCATCTAAATACAACTCAATTTAGAGTGTCTTAAAATGCTTGTACATATATATGGTGATATCTTGTTTCAACATCATGGGATCTTGCAAAAAAGAAACCAGCAATTTCTCTACTTTCTTTCCACATGGGTCTGTGCCCGTTGATTTGGGAAAATATCTCGCACATACAAGGCCCCAAATTAACCTTAATTTTTTTACTGGAAACCTATACTTAATCCATCAATTCGGCCATGAAATATGTGGCTTCAGACTGGGGCGGTAATTGTACTGTCAACACAGTTAAACTGTTCCAAGGTTCCAATCATCATATACCACTATTATGTAGTATCAGATCAATAATATATTTACTTCTGGCTTATCAGCAATAATTGACATTTCTTACTGTTCTAGATTATTTTTTCTTTTAATATTAATTTTAATTATTAACATCACTTTTGCGAACAAGTCACAAACATCATAAATTTGACACAAGGTCGAGGTAGAAGTTAAAATATCTTATTTTAATTTTTCATATTTCAGTTCATGTACAGAATTACAAATTTCCCTATTCATCAAGTATGCCAATGATTCGTTACAAAGGAAATGGATGGGTGGAAACTGGGGTGTTCAATTTCATATTAAAGAGTACTACTAGCTCAAAATTAGATTTGAACAAATGAAACTTAAATTTGATTAAAACTGAAAACTATCCATTAGTCAAGTCCAGAGAAATTTCACTTTAAATGATGATTTTGAACATGTGGCTTCAGACTGGGGCGGTAGTTGTACGGTCAACACAGTTAAAACTGTTCCAATGTTCCAATCATCATATACCACTTTATATAGGAATTTTTAAAGTTAACAGTATCAACACATGCTAACAAGACACCAGCATCATAAATTTGACACAAAGCCTGAGTTGGGAATCTAAATCTTCTGTTAAGCTTTCATATTTAAGGAAACAGATGGGTGGAAAACTGGGGTGTTCAATTTCATATTTAGAGTTCTACTAGCCCAAAGGTAGATTTGAACAAATGAAACTAGACAGACTTATATTTTCTTATTACTGGAAATTTTCCAAAGGTCCAAATTCCTTTTTAACGATGATTTTGAACCCGTGGCTTCAGACTGGGGCGGTAGTTGAACTGTCAACACAGTTAAAACTGTTCCAAGGTTCCAATCATCATATACCACTATTATTTAGTATCGGATTAATGTAATTTACTTCTAGCTAAACAGCAATAACTGACATGTTGTATTGTTCCAGATGCTTTCTTTTAGTAAGAATTTTAAATGTTAAAAATATACTTTTTGCAAACAAGTCAACTATATCATAAATTTGACACAAGGCCCGAGGTCAGGGGTTGAAATCTCTGCCTCTGGTTAAGCTTTCGTATTTCAGTTTGTGTACTGAATTATTAATTTCCTAATTCACCAAGTATGCCAATGATTCGTTGCAAAGGAAATGGATGGGTGGAAAACTGGGGTGTTCAATTTCATATTGAGAGTACATGTACTACTGGCCGAAAGGTAGATTTGGACAATTGATACTAGACAGACTTATATTTTCTTATTACTGGAAATTTTCCATGGGTCCAAATTTCCTTTTTACGATGATTTTGAACCCGTGGCTTCAGACTGGGGCGGTAATTGTACTGTCAACACAGTTAAACTGTTCCAAGGTTCCAATCATCATATACCACTATTATTAAGTATATTAACTTCTGGCTAATCAGTAATAATTGACATGTTGTATTGTTCCAGAAACTTTCTTTTAACTTTCTTTTAATAGGAATTTTTAAATGTTAATATAATTTTTGCAAACAAATCAACTATATCATAAATTTGACACAAGGCACAAGGTCGGGGTTGAAATCTCTGGTAAGCATTCGTGTTTTAGTTTGTATACAGAATTATTAATTTCCCAATTCACTCAGTATGCCAATGATTCGTTACAAAGGAAATGGAAGGGTGGAAAACTGGGGTGTTCAATTTCATATTTAAAGTACTACTAGCTCAAAAGTAGATTTGAACAAATGAAACTTATATTTAGTTAAAACTGAAAACTTCCCATTAGTCCAGTCCAGAGGAATTTCTCATTTAAATGATGATTTTGAACATCAGGCTTCAGACTGGGGCGGTAGTTGTACTGTCACCACAGTTAAACTGTTCCAATGTTCCAATCATCATATACCACTATTATTTAGTATCGGATTAATGTAATTTATTTCTAGCTAAACAGCAATAACTGACATGTTGTATTGATCTAGATGCTTTCTTTTAGTAAGAATTTTAAATGTTAATAATATACTTTTTGCAAACAGGTCAACTATATCATAAATTTGACACAAGGCCCAAGGGCGGGGTTTTAATCTCTGGTTAAGCTTTCGTATTTCAGTTTGTGTACTGAATTATTAATTTCCTAATTCACCAAGTATGCCAATGATTCGTTACAAAGGAAATGGATGAGTGGAAAACTGGGGTGTTCGATTTCATATTGAGAGTACATGTACAACTGGCCGAAAGGTAGATTTGGACAATTGATACTAGACAGACTTATATTTTCTTATTACTGGAAATTTTCCATGGGTCCAAATTTCCTTTTTACGATGATTTTGAACCCGTGGCTTCAGACTGGGGCGGTAATTGTACTGTCAACACAGTTAAACTGTTCCAAGGTTCCAATCATCATATACCATCATTATTAAGTATATTAACTTCTGGCTTTTCAGTAATAACTGACACGTTGTATAGTTCCAGATACTTTCTAATTATAGGAATTTTTAAAGTTGATAATAAATTTTTGCAAACAAGTCAACTATATCATAAATTTGACACAAGGTCAGGGTTTTAATCTCTGGTTAAGCATTCGTGTTTTAGTTTGTATACAGAATTATTAATTTCCCAATTCACTCAGTATGCCAATGATTCGTTACAAAGGAAATGGAAGGGTGGAAAACTGGGGTGTTCAATTTCATATTTAAAGTACTACTAGCTCAAAAGTAGATTTGAACAAGTGAAACTTGTATTTGATTAAAACTGAAATTTTTCCATTAGTCCAGTCCAGAGGAATTTCTCATTTAAATGATGATTTTGAACCCGTGGCTTCAGACTGGGGCGGTAGTTGTACTGTCAACACAGTTAAAACTGTTCCAATGTTCCAATCATCATATACCACTATTATTTAGTATCGGATTAATGTAATTTACTTCTAGCTAAACAGCAATAACTGACATGTTGTATTGTTCTAGATGCTTTCTTTTAGTAAGAATTTTAAATGTTAATAATATACTTTTTGCAAACAGGTAAACTATATCATAAATTTGACACAAGGCCCAAGGTCGGGGTTTTAATCTCTGGTTAAGTTTTCGTATTTCAGTTTGTATACAGAAATATTAATTTCCTAATTCACTAAGTATGCCAATGGTTCATTACAAAGGAAACAGATGGGTGGAAAACTGAGGTGTTCAATTTCATGTTTAGAGTACAACTGGCCGGAAGGTAGATTTTGACAAATGATACTAGACAGACTAGATTTTATTTTTTAATTTCCCCCATTAGTCCAGTCCAAAGGTATTACTTTTAACGGTGATTTCAAACATGTGGCTTCAGACTGGGGCGGTATTATTAATGTCACCACAGGGAACTGTTCACTATTTCCAATCACCATTCAACAAACAAATCACCAGTTATATAAAATGTAACAAGTTAATTTAAATTATCAATTGCCATATGATTTTTTCCTGTTTAGTTTTAGTCTACCATTATACATTATAGATGGGTCTTATTTCCAAACTATAAATTCTGGCAGAGTCCTCATCTCTCTTCAGCTTTGGTTTGCTAGCATGCCACATTTCCTACCTGAAACTGGGCTTCCGGAGATCCTGTGACGATACAACGCCTCTCTTGGATATTTTGCCCATTCCTCTCACCATTGGGCTCCTTTGAGCTCGGCTGGATAATCTAAACGATATCATGAGACAAGAGTTAAAACATTTTTAGTAGTCATTCTACACGGACACTTCATAATTGGCCTCCTCCTAGCTTGGTTAGGTAAACTGGGTTAAAATTGGGTAAAATTACTGATTTTCTTAACTGAACTCTTACTCCAAATTAATACCTTTTAAACTGAATCGAAATAGTAAAGTCTAAATGGCTGTTGATCACGGCACGATAATTTTGAAATTATTTTATAGGAACTTTATGTTTGGTTTTCTATTTTGCCACAATCAAAATGTCCTTCATATCCTGGATGGGGGGCTACGAGGCCAGCACTCAGGTTTTATAGACACAGTATTTATTTCATTTTAGTTAATATTAATTAATAGTGTTAAATAGGAAAAGTTATAGCAAAAGCAGGGACACTCTCCTGCAATATACCTATGTTGATGTCCCAGGAAAGTTTGGAGAGTATCAACATGCAATGTATCTGTATTTTAAATAATTTTTCCAAAGGAATATTCCTATTCATCAGTCAAACAATACTGTTTTTATGTAATTTTTACAAACCCAAAAGACTAGTTAGATTAACTGATTCACTAGTCCTTGCTGAAATCTACTATTTTGTCTCTAAACCTGCATTTGAATTCCCAAACTGGCCATCTATTTATCAATATACCTTGACTCTTGCTCCTGTAGACTTGCTGATATCCTTGATATTGGCACCCTTGCTACCGATTATTGACCCGACAGTGTTCTCTGGGACGTATAGGTATGTCACCTCCAGTTCTGGGGGTGGCATGGGTGGTGCACCGCCTCCGTAGGCCATATTTCCAGGGTAGTAGCCCTCTTGCTGCTGAAAAATTGCAAGGAAACGTCTCATGGATGTTTTGCATCCAACAAAATACAAACCCAATGAAAACAATCATATCAATACATACCATTTTTAAATTGATACAGATTATTTCCATAAACTTAATACCACTTCACATTTTACATTTTTTTTTAGAATTGATAATACTTTCTGGAATATCTTCCCAACAAATGCAACAGCCTGATAAGGGAATGGTCCTAAGTAGTGTTTTTCTGATAATAAGTACAGACAAGTGTGCATGTACATATATAATAATATATGGCAACGACGATGCCAGGGGTTGACACTAACTTTTAATAGGTGGTGGACCGCAGGTCCACCTGCTCTCTTGATCTGGTGGACCTGGTTAATTTCTGGTGGACCTGAATAATATTCTCAGATCTGGGGCGCCATGCGCCCCGGTCGAGCGTAGCGAGGAGTGGGGGGTGGGTTCGGGAGGGGGTACCCCCCTCCTGAATAAGAGGGGGGTACGGGGGTCCTCCCCCGAAATTTTTTAAAAGCTAGATGCAAAATCCTGGCATCTGAGGGTTTTAAACAAATAATGAAGGTTTTTTAATTTTCTGTAAAATACTTGTTTTTTCTCCTTATTTTTTATTTTTTTCCATTTATGAACAAGTTTTAGTAAATGACACAGAAACATGAAACAATTTTCTCCTTGTTTATTATTTTTTACATAGCTCCCATCCAAAGGTGTTTGAAATTCTGACTGTAAATTGAGATAAAGATCATATGAAAAAATAAGGATAAAATAATATACTTTTTTATAGTATTATACCTTTTTTATATGATCTTTATCTCAATATACAGTCAGAATGTTAAAATCATTTGCCCCAACAGTAATCTTTACGTATTTTGTTGCACCTCTATTCAATCCTTCCTGGACATTTCGGAAAGATCTTCTGAGTGCAGCATACC
>NW_018408486.1:311011-350824 GCF_002113885.1 Mizuhopecten yessoensis
AGCGACTCAAACGCTGAAAGGATTCCGACTTACCGCAAGCGGATTCACGCACTTCACTCGTCCAAGAATGATAACGACAACTTTTAGCGGTTTAACAACACGAAAATACGATACATTTTTTAACCAGATGGGATTTTACGGCTCGCTGGCGAAGTAAATAAAGTCTTTATTAATATATTTCTGAACAACATTCTCAAATATATATACACTTATCAAGTAATATGTGGTGGACCGGCGGTCTACCAGCTTTGGAGATTAAGTGGACCGTCCAAGATTTTGGTGGACCCGGTCCTCCGGTCTACCGTTAGTGTCGATCCCTGGATGCAGGCAACTTGATTAAGCGACGGGGTATAAGGTCAAAGGGTCAATGTAGATCAACAAAATCAAATATATTTGCAACAACTGGATGAAGTTTTATAGTTAAAAGCTTAATCTTGGGTCATTTTTCTTTCTTCTAAAATGATTGTGGAACAGCCATTTTTGCAGACAAGATCATGCTTTTTATGGTTATGACAGTTCTGTCAGGTGGCAAATGACAATCGGAAAACATTCATAATTCAAACCTGGCATTACATTACAGTTGGTTTCAAATTCAAAACAAACAAGTCATGTGTAATGGTTCTTTTTGTTGCTTTATTATAACAACATTTTTGGTTGGTAGGTTTGAATAAGGACTTCACAAAAGAAATGTAAATATTTGGGAAATGTCAAAACTATATCAAGCATTTTGTTTAGGAAACAGGACAAATAAACCTAGCTATTGGGTTTCAAGGTCAAAAGTAATATTTTAAAGGTCAATGAGGTTTTATTTCAATATTTATAACATCATAATTTTCTAATTGAAGGGGTGGGGTCAACCCTCAATTTTTTTCTACTATTCGGTAGATGGAGGCTAACCATGGCAGACAATAATCTTTTATATGTATGGGACATATATTTTATCATGAATTTTGTAATATTTCTATGGATGCAGCAGGAAATGCAATGCTGGGAATCCTTACCATGGGTGGAGGGTAGTGTCCAAAAGGTGGCCGTACTGCCTGATAATTGCTGAAGCCTGGCATCATTCCTGGAGCCATGGGTGGCATTCCACCAAACATGCTGATTTGACCCTGCAGGTACACAAAATCATATTGAAATTTTCCATCCTTATTTCAGATCAACACTTATTGTAGTTATTAAATTGCCTGTACATAGTTTTAAAAAAAAATCTCATTTAGAAACTGAGAGACCAGTTGTTCCGACAACATTGCCTCTACAGACAGAGAGGAAACCTTTCAAAAATTCATTGCAGTAGTACAAGCCCCCCAAAAACCATGAACTGAAAAAACATATTTAGCCCTATGGTATGCGATTCTCAGAAATTAATTTCACAGATCTGTTTTTCATAAAAATCAAAACAAGCCATTCAGATTGATGTCTCGCTTGTGCCCCGCTTTGATCATCAATGCACATGTCAAGTTTCAGAGAAACTAACTTGAATGCAAAAACTTAATGTTGGCGGAGATGCTGACAAAGTCGATAGACCATGAAAGGTGAGATACATCCAGCATTTGATGCATGGGTTGAGATATACTACCCAAGATGATATCTATGGTGCAAGTTTGGTTGGTCTAGCATTCATACTTTCAGTGAAACTAACTAAAACGCAAAAACCTAATGTTGACGATGCCGCTGCCGGTAAAGCAACAACTTTGTCTTGCTTCCGCTACTTAGTGGCTACGAAACAATAAATCACTTGAAAAATAGTTTTCCAATATACATACAATCAAACTTTTCCAAGTTGGAGATAAAGGAAGTGTAAAACTTCACATATTCAAAAGTAAATATTGAAATAAACACATTAAAAAAAATCTTCAGAGTAGGAAATACAAGACTGGTAAATTCACTGGGTTTTTTAAGTAGATTTTTTGTTCCAGATCTTTTTTCTATCAGAGACACATTTCTTTGGGCAAATGTTGGATTTATAATTGACTGTTGCATCTTTTTACCATATATCCATGTTGGTCTTGATCGAAGCACTTCCTCATTTTGTCAGACAACAGGCTCTCTGCCTGACTCGCGTTTTCAACTGACCCAGTGACAGTGACGACCCGGTCCACATACATGTTATTTGCATCGGCCACGCTACAAAGTGAAGTATGCCATATTGAAAAGCAACAAGATGTCACAAGGACAACAAACCTCACAAATATATCAGGATTTTTTTTAAATATATAAACATTTGTTGGGGATTTATTTCAGTCAATCTTTATCAAATGTTTTATTTGAAATTTTGAGTATGATCGCAAAGACAACAAAATTATTGATGTGCAGTATCAGACTGGGGCGGTAGTTGTAATGTCACCACAGTTTAACCGTTCCATTTATCCAATCATCATTTACTAAACATCAACAATTCATATACTGCCTCTTTATGAAATTTATAGCTGAAATCATATACCCAGTAACTTGAGCTTTAATAAAAAAAATCAGAAACAAATATTTGAATGTCAAAAAGAACATAATGACGCTATTTCATGAATAATACAGCATTCATTTATATGAAAATATGGCTACAAAATTAATGACTTTTTTTTTATCAGGGGTATTCAAACTCATTTCAAAATATCACTCATAACAGGGGATTTGAGAATTTTTAGTGTTTTTCAGAGGAACTGAGAAAAATCAAGAAACAAATGAGCAATTTCTTCACATCTAATCTTACCCCTGGCCACCTCCAGCACTGTAAGACAAAAATGTTTCTTTGTTACACTTCAATAATTCCACTTTTTTTCTCTCGAAACTAGCGAATTTTGTATGCATACATCACATTATAAGCAAGCAGAATTTCCATACATATTGAAATGAAAGCATTTGATTTAATAGTCACTAGTCTACCTTAATTGTTAGGAATGTAAATTTGAGATGATAATAATGTTAATTTGTTTCTTACTGTCGGGTTAAGTCAACAGAATTTGAATGGACAAAACCATTTCCATTATGGAGAGAGAAATTTAAGCGATAGTGAAATGAAAGCAGAAATATACTGGGTATATGTTTAAGCCACAGAATTACCAAGATACACAGGATCAAGACATGGAGGCAATAGGGAACAACGTCCACACACAAAACGTATAGATACATAGTAAAAAGTTGAAAAAGTTTATGTCAAGCACTAGAGAAATATCCATTATAACATTACAGATAAAAATCATCTCTACATTACATATTTGTACCAATAAACATACATTTATTGAAGAAATACAAGGTTTATCCTCGCAGTCACTTAAGTATCATAGATCAATATTCAACAAAATTTCTGGTGTCTTTTCAAAAAGAGATCCTGATTTTGTTTCCCCAATTTGAACATCCCTCTCAATTGTTTTCATATCTTTGTTCAAATTTGTGATGGGGAGTAATTTCTCTCGGTCTTAAAATATTATTGACTTATTACACAGATGGAAATTAATATTACCCCATTCAAGAAAAGCAAAGATTTCCCAAAATACACAGAAAATCAAAGCCAATGGCATGTATGATAGCCTGGATCAGACTGGGGCGGTAGTTTTATTCTCACAACAGTAATACTGTTCATTCAACCATCCAATCATTATTTTCTCCACCAGGCTCCATTTCCCAGATTGCCATCATAAAATCCACATAATTTCTCATCTTAATTTCTCCGATGGTCATTTTTAAAATTCATCAACTCTACCATTTCTGATAGCCATTAGATTAGCATTACTACTACAAGGATATTTGGTTATCCCTGTAATTATACATATACATACCTGGATACAACTATATGGGTGTTTGTCTTGTCCATGAAGTTTTTTATGACGTTGCCTTGTTTTCCAATGATACGCCCACATAAATGATTTGGACATAGAATTTTGAATGGGTAATCCCTGCAAAAACAGCAAAAATTCAATTACTTGACTGCTAAAGTGCAATAAAATTGAGTCTGCAAAATCCTAATATTAGCAGACATTGAAGTATTGTTTTCTAGGTAAAGAGGTATCTGTTTTTGCTAATTCCCTAGAGTTAATATAAACTTCATAGAATATGTCGAGTGTGAACACAACCCTATTCAAAAGTTGACTATCATGAGGATAATAGTATTGGTATCCCATAGAAATGTCTATAAGACAAATATTTTGAATGTTGTATAGTCAACCTTAATTCACTTAAGGATGGAAATGCCCCAGAGCTGTTGAATGATATTAAATTGAAAGAAGCCACTGAAAGAATATTGTCAAAGCTGAATTTCAGAGAAAAATATGGACTTCAAATTTAAAACAAGTCAGCAAATATGTTTAACATTACTACTTGATCTGATAAAAAGTTCCTGCATAACTATAGTTTATTTGTCCCATTTACCTTTCACCAACTCATAAATGGTTGAACTTTTGAAACAACCTCCCACAAGAGGTATTCTCTATTTCAACCATCGAACAGTTTTTGGTTATTGCCTCAACATTGGGGAGATAATTAGTTAATGGCAGGAAAATAGTGAACCTGCTAAAGCAGGAAAGATTGTGTCGCATAATTTACCCTTTGTTGTATTTCTGGGCTTCTGTTTGAACAATTGTCATCATTTCTTTACATGCTTCTGAACTGCTTTCAGGACTTCCCTTTATTGTGATAGGCTACAAAACACAAGCTAAGTCATAAGAAACAGTTTGAAACGGATCTGGGTGAAGTTCCAAATACTATTCATTAAGCATCTTCGGATATAAAACATGAAAATTCCCTGGATTTGTCTTTTTCAAGTGCGAGAAATTTGATATTCTAGATTATCCTTTACTCTTGTTCATTTTCTGTATTTCTTTTTTACACAGCTATCCAATCATCATTAACCAAGTACTGATCAGCAGTGGGTAGGGGTTGTTCACGAACAGCAACATTCCTTGTCCCACCTTTCAATTACTTTAGAAATAACCCAATGTGACGCAACACATAAATCATTTACACTTTAACATTTTCCTTGAACAATTCAGTCTTATGTTAAGAAATTATTTTTGTGGTAATCAATACATAATCGGTCCACTCACCGTTTCAGTTGATACTGCCTGACCATCCCTGCGATGGATATCCACTCTGAAATGACAAGACCATACAGAAATGACAGAACACTATGGAACATCCATTATCCAGCCACTGTTCTTCCATGCAAAAGAGGCAGTATTCATTGTTATGGTAGAGCTGGATTACTGGGGCAAATTTGTGAGGAAAATTGTCAATCTGTCCCATCAACACGGACCAAAGTTGGGGGAAACATATTAGTGTTGGCTAGACAATACTGCAAGACAGAAATCTTTTTCTATCAAAACCCATGTAAAGGAAAAGCATTCCTGATTTTAAGCAATGATCATATTCAAGAGATTTTTTAAGTCTTAAAATATAATTAAAGCATTCCTGATTAGAGGCAAATTTCAGAATAAAGCAATGATCATATTCAAGAGATTTTTTAAGTCTTAAAATCTAATTAAAGTATTTTTCCCTTTATTTGACTTTGGTTTGTGAGGTTATGTTGTGAATGGTTTTTGAGTTACCTACCTTGCTTTGGTTTGTGAGGTAATGTTGTGAATGGTCTGTCCCTGCTTACCAATGATGGCACCAATAAATTCACTGCCTACAAGTATACTGAAACAAAAAGTCAAACATCACAAATCTTAAATTTCCTTTCTGTAAAAATCCACTGTTATTCAAAATTGGAAATACCCTATATATAGGGATACATATTACTTTTCAGTCAGGACCAACATTTTTTTTCTTTCAAGGAACCGATATTTATTTTCTGGTGGGAAAAAAATTGATTGTATCACTTATCAATTGCTTGTATACTTTGATAGGCAAAATGTACTTAGTAATCAAAATTTTCTCAATTCTAAACCCTGCTAGTAATCCTTCCTTTTTTTTCTCTCAACATCTTGGCATTTTTCATATTCAGAAATAGGGTTATTATTTATAATCTGGATACTATATTCAAGAAAAGAGGTGTACAAGTCACTGGTTATCTGAATCTTTAGTAAAACACTGGTTTCCTTTTTTATGTCATTTCTGGGATCTCTTTCCAATTCCCACTCGAAATAGCTTCAACAACTATTTTCTCCAATACATTTGTTTTGATGGCATCCCCATAAGGAGCTCCTTAATTTTAAACAATCCCATTCACACTAAGCATAGCTCTAGTAAATCTGTTCATTGAATACACACTGCTAACATAGCTTAGGTTTGTAATGATTGCAGGGATGCTAAGTTAAATATGTCCTATGCCACATTTGATTGAGCATTTCAATACCGTAATGGCATCTCCACTTGACGGCCTGGGCCACCGCTGTTGGGGCCACCACCTCCTCCACCGCCACCTGAGTTAGACATATTTGGCTCACGTATTGATTTACGGGTTCTGTTACTGGCAAAGTCGGCCTGAAAAAAATAATCATTTTTTAAATATGTGAAGAATTTGTTTGACTTAAAAAATACCATATTTTGTTAAACACAGAAAAAGATGAGAAAGTTCACCATGTAAAATATACCAGTACAGGTTTGTCTGAACATTAAAGGAGTTCATTAATCTCATGACATAATTCACAACAAATTTTGCTAATTTCAGGCTATGCCTGAACAAATCTACTACCAAAACAGAGATTTATCAAAGCTTTTTTTTTTTACCTTTATTCCCCTTTTCCTATTCAACTTCGGAAATATTTTAATACACACCAGACATTTTTCATGCAATTATTGTTTGTGAAAGCCAATATAACACATTTCCATTGGCACCAAGATAAAAGTATCTCTTCTCATATCTTAATTTTTCCCCCATTATAATATTTTCATCAAAACAAAGCATTCAGTCAAGTTTTAGCCCATAATTCTGTACATGTAGATGAAAGAGTAGTAACTTCTAAACGCTGGATAAATCCCTGCAAGACTCCCAAAATAAATCACTTCAATAAATACCATAGCCATAATATGGTAGTGTTTCCTGCCTATTACTTCTAGGTAAGAAATCATCAAATAAATTGTATGGTCTACCACCATTGACTTAACATATAGGTGATAAAAATATTGTACTGGGGCCATATACTAAGAACAAGGTTTTGCTGGAATAGCCCTTTTCCTATTTATTACAGCAGCATTATGAAATATTCTAAATTATACATCAACCAGCTCTTCTAATGTGTCCTGTTATATTCTATGGTTATCACAATATTTGCAGAAATTTGAAATAGTTTAATCACTTACTTTTAATAATATTCCACTCCAATCATATCCATTGATGTGATTGTATGCTCTGCAGACAGACAAAATAGAGTCAACATTCAGCATCATCAATGTAGAGGTTTTTGTGAATTTTTTTTAATAAATGTGCCACCTGTAGTTTATAAGGAAATTTAACACAAAATGAAATGTATTCTACCTTTCAAAATTGTAAACAAGACCAATTGGTTGGTACAGCATCAATGTTTCCAGCCAGTCCTATCCTACTTTCAATAAAATTTAGGTCATCCATTACAATCAATAGCAATTCACAATCAATTTGGCAGAAAATACTTCTGAAACGGGTCAGTGAAATAATTGATGCAAAACTTAATTATTTCTTCGAGTAGCATTAACATCTTCAATTTCATTTCAAGAGAGGGCTTTGTAACGTGGAGCAAACACAATGACAACGAAATCTGTCTGCTCACGTTTGTGCTTCATCCGCATTGCTGTACTGTACATAGACCAGGCCTTCAGCTCCAGCTGCAAAGATAAATATACAAATTGATTAAAGTACATTGTAATCGTCTTTTTCCAATAAAAAGAATGTTAAATTCTTCAAAATTGTCCATGCCTAGTCTCAACAATGGAGTATTTGGATGACAAAAAATAATAATCACAAGCATTGCATATAAATTTGAGGCCAGTCACACAGAAAATCTAAACTTTGGACATGTCACAAAATCCTCTTACCCAACACAACCAGTTTTAGCACTAGCAAGTGCATTAGAATAGTATATAAAACATGCTTTTTGCATGTGTTTCTCCGTTTCACCAAATAAATATTTAACTTAACTGGCCGTCCTTTAGTGGAAAACATTTGAACAATTATGAAACAAACTGAAATTCATGAAAAACTACTTCATTCTTCGTTTTTCAAACAGGAAGTTGCATTTGCGCGACTTAAAAAGTTAAACCCGGACAAACCAGGACTTCAGGAATTAAAAGAGTAATAAAAGAAAAAAGAAAGATAAAACCATCCATCACTGCTATTAAATAGTAATTAATTTATTTATATTATAATAATTGCAAATAGGGAGAAAAAAATGTTCCATGAAAAATCTTGTTTTCTGTCTGTACATGTATAATATGCATTTTATATGGGGTAAGGAGAACATATTTTCGGACAAGTAGATTTCTAAGGTCTACTTGTTCGGGCAAGTGTTCTGAATATTTTTTTTACATCCCTGCATGAAAAAGAACTAGGCCAAGCATGTTTAGTCAAAAAATCTCGTTTCAAAATAATTTCACCCCACAATGTCTCATTTCAATGTTTTCATATTTCAGATCTGGTACAAACCTTGCTCAACCTTCTCCAAATTGGCGAAGCTTCCAAGAAAACTCTCTAACTCATCCCTGGATAGTTGTGGCAGGTTTTTGACTTGTAGCTTGTTGGACCTTCTGCGGGAAACCAAGGTGTGAATTAATCTTGCATATTTTGATTATTCAACAATGGTAAGAGATAGGGCTGCAATGATATATTGTGCAACGATATATCGCGATATTTTGAATATGGCAAGATGCACAATTTATTTGAAGGTCAGACACAATTCAGCAACAGGATTTTCAGGATTTTTTCTGAATTTAGTCTACTCAAATCTGTGATTGACAGCTCCAGCTTGGCATGCACTTTGAAAGATATGAATTGTTTGAAACTTTTCCAAGTCATACCCATTGGGGACCAAGACTATTTCCAGTTGTATATATTGTCATGTTAATATATTGTTGCAGCCCTACCAAGAGAGCTAAAAATGCCCTGCTTAAATTAATTCATATTGAAAAAGTTACTGACAATGTTAATTTTGTTTGTTTGTCATTGAAATAACCATACAAGTCTGCCAAAACTATTCAGTATTTTATGCATTAGTTCCAATTCACCCAGATCTCACTTTAAACTAAAAAGATGGCAATTAAAATAATTGAACATAGTAGTTTTATAGATATTTACACACCTTCGTCTGGACATTGATGGTTCCACCTGCATGTTGGAGCCCATTAAACTGTATCCTGAAGATATAAATGCAATTATTAATATGTTGTCATGTAGAGTCGTAAACTAATGCAAATTACTCGAAAAATTTATATCAATTATAAAACAACACATTTCAGAGTGATGGGAAAACAGTCTGAATTTCTAGTAGCCAAACTTATATTGTTTTAAATAGAAAACGAGTCCAATACAATCTGTTGATCGAGTGATAACGGTGCACATTAGCCGACTATATGTCCGCGGCACCTCTGTTCAGCTAATTTTTTTTATCTTTCTGGAAGACATTATTATTATGTTGATCACAAAAGACATCAAATAGATAAACAACTTAGTTTTAAGAAATTGTTTAAATATGCTTATTTTCTGCAAAGTTCAGAAATTTAATGATTCCAACCTTTGTCATTGCGATTACTGACCGAGGTTAACTGTCATTTTCACGCAATACAAGCATGACCCATTTACATGCATATTATTAATTATGCAAATATAATTATACACAGGAGTTTTGTTTTAAACAGTGTGTTAACATAATTCGTGCTAGTCATGTGCAAACTATCGTCGAAAAAATACACACGTGTCAGTAGCATTGTTTATTTCCTTTGACCCATATTCAAAACGAGGTAAGTTAATATTTCATTCATCTCGGACGAAAGCATGGTTTTCTTTCTCCCGTATCGAGTAACGCATCCACAATGGGCCCTCGATACGCGAAGAAATAAAGGAAATGCCACTCTCGAACACAAAATTGTGTTGTCAGTTTGTAATTAACATACAAATACACTGGATGCAAAGGAAAAAACGAGTCGTCTGAAACGTATTCCTTCGAAATCTTCGAGGTCAAACAAGCATCTTTTGTCGGTACATTCCACCAGTAATGCAGGGGCGTGATCATTGGACACCATTAACGCATGTAATCGGTTTTAACTCCTCGATAAAAACTATTGCATATTCAGTTCGGAGTTACAAAAAAACACTGCCCAAAATATCCCGTGTGTTGCACAATTAGTTGCATCATTATTTTGCTAGCAATAGCCAATGATACCGGTGTAGTTGATCCATTCACCGGCCATTTTGAATACGATAACCATGTGCTTTCACAACGGCACGTTGGTATTTTGTATGTTAGACAAGGAAGAAATGTATGTATTTCAACAACGAGCACATAAACGATAAAAGACAAACCGTTTAAACTTTCGATGGCCCTATCGACGTTTTCCTGGTCTGGACAGTCGACAAACGCGTATTTTCTCTTCACCAATATGTTGCCTGTCTGTACTCCTCGTTCTTCGAACAGGCCACGCAGCGTTCCTTCATCGACCTCCGGGTTCAAATTACCGACATACACCCTAAACATTATTGGCGGCTCTGAAAGACATAATAAACATTGCCTATACAAATGTCACTAGTAAGTTTTACTGTTCACGGTTCAAATTTTACGTAATTGTGATGTACTATATATCATGTAGAAAAAAAGAAGGGATGTACTGCGAGAGGATAGTGCGTAGTAATACCATTTTCGGAGAGTCCATTGTGTAAAGAGGTAAATTGAGATATAAGATACACCATAATGAACCCAAAATAATATTTTTAAGATGCATCGCGTGGTATATTATAACGCATTTGGTGAAGTACTTTCCTTTACTTCAATTAAATCCGAAATTGCACATTTGTCTTAAAGAAACAAAGCCAATGATGGTTTTTATTTGAATGACAAAAAAACTGTCTCCCCTATAATCAATCAATGGGCGACCAAAGTGTAAATTTATGAGCTGAAAGAACTCCACGTGGTAATGAAACTTGGGATATTTTGGCCTGTTTATAATGCATCCAGGCTATATTTCAGTTTAGTTTATTTATGCTTTTCTCGGCGACATCTATCTGTTTCACAAAATATGATACTTAAGCATATTTCTTTGTTTTGTACAGGGACGCTTTTCTGTTTTGAAGACGTTAAAAAAAAGGTACACACTCGACTGCATGCAATTTCCCGCCAAATGCATGTAACGCCTGACATGTCATATTTATGCGACTTCGTGCTTTTTCATAATATAATGTAGAATATTTACCTGATAGTATGGATCTTAATTAAAGATATAATGTTATATTACAATGATGAAACATTTCGGAGGTGAATAATTGATAAATAAAACATAAAAACACGCACAAAACATACCAAAACACTTTTTATCTACCTTTTCATTTTTTTTGCATTACAAAAAAACACAATCAACTTACGCGATGTATATGTGGCGCGGATCCAGAGTTCGTGTTAAAGGTTGGGGAGTATCGCAAAGTTATTTAGAAAAAAAAACGCTTTACTGAACTCGACCCATGAACAGCCGCCCCTTTATTTTTGCGCATTTCTAGACAAGCCTATAATTCAATAATTTATCAACATTTTATCTTTAAACCGACTTTTTTCGCTTTTGAAAAAAAAAGTTCAGTTTAAACATATTTAATTGTACTAATATACAAATGGATTGGACAACAAGTTATTACAACTTAATAAAGTCCTCTCCTCCGTCAAAACATATGATAAAAATACTTTCCCGACGTCTCTTTGTTGGAAACTATTTGGAACTTGAAATAATCTTCGCCTCGCTCCTCCAGTCATTGCGGAAAATAGCGACTCGATCATTCTTAGACACAACCTTTTCTCGCTCCGCAAAAATTGAAATAAAGAAATTTTGAAACAGATTTTCTTTTTTACTCTTCTCGTCAACTTGGAAAATACCTCTAACTCCAACACACACACACACCAACTGAGATCTTTGTCTCGCTCCGCTCGAGCGGTTGTAAATCATTTACCTCGGTCTGCTTAGCGGAGTTTGGAAAAATGAAATATAACACATCTGGAGAAAACAATATCATCCATTTCTTGAAATAATAAGTCAACAGACGCAATATTTAACTCGCTCTGTTCAACGAAGATTGAGATTAATTAAAAGAACCCATCTTAAAATAAACGGTTTCCCTTTCCGCTAGACAATTTGAAATAGGTAAAACTTCGGAAACACAGTTACGCTCGGTGATATTCAAAAAGAATCCGTGGATATCCTAATAGTAAATAGTAAATTGTTTATTTTATATAGACATGTTCAAGTTACACGTTATAACAAGGTACCCTTATACAGTTATGCTTGTGAAACCCTAGCTCATATCAGTAAAAATAAATGAGAGAAAACTGCGGTTTTTTTCCAAGATAAAACAAACAGTCTCAGTACCTATTAAATGATTTCATTCCATTTAACTTGCAACTACTACCATACCGGTAGTAATGAATTTGAATTGGCATATCAAGAAAACATCCTAATAGCCAAACAGACGCAGCCATCAATTTACTAACAGATTTTGAGTATATTTTCTTGCACTAATCCCAATCTCTCTCTTCATCTCTCCTCCCCCCCCCCCCCCCCCCCCCCCCCCCCCCACACACACACCTCTCTCTCTCTCTCTCTCTCTCTCTCAATTAAAGCCAATGTAAATAATATATATGTTATATGCCATCTTGATAATTTGTAGTAATATATTGTAGGGAAAGGGCTTAATATAAGTCGTTTAAACTCGTGCCCAGCTCCCATTGTATATAATTAAATTACAACAAAATATGTTTAAAACAAAACCTTTTTCATAATGGTCTCTTAGTGCCAGCCATCCCTACCCATATGGATAAAAATGACTTTTCCATTTAAAATAATAGATTCTACACCAACTTTAAATTCTGTGAACAGGTTAGACCCAGTTACACGACATGTACCTTCATTTTTCTTCAAAAATAAGAAAGCAATTTCCCCAACATTTGATAAACGAAACCCACCTTCCTTCTACAGCTTTGAATGAAGAAAGGAAGTTAAGATATTTCACATACGACGAAGTTGGGGTATAATATAGTCCTTTATATAAGGTCACTTTGATAGTAAACGTTGTTGAGAATTCTGAGTGAAGTTGTGGAAATCCCAGTGAGAATGCCCTATAATTTCTGTATCACGTGTCTTCGTCATGATATTAAAAGAGCAATCTCTTTATCATATATGCTTAAAATCAGGATGTTATTTACTCAAAACTCCTCCGACGAAATGAAAACCTGTCTGCAGAAAACACAACGCTATATCATTTAAAAAATGTGCCTTTTTACATCGAATCCACCGAAAAGTTTACTTGTAAAGTGAATTACACTATTCGCATTTTACGTTCTGTTGTGTAGTTATTTCGCAGTAAGTCTTTCTTATATCAGTGATATATAAAACGATATTCATTGTGATCAATATTATGCCTTTTCTCTTATCTAAATGTATTGTGGAGAGGGCTTTTCTAATATTGCAATTAGTCAGCTTCACTGACTAGGATAAAGTCCTTGAAATCAAAATTCTTATTAATTTTATATCTATGTTTCGTGAAAACGATAGGAAAGCCAACTCGGACATATTTTATTTCATTTATTCAGTTTTTTATCGGGATATTCGTCCTCACAACAACCAGGGTCATAGCAATACGACAAGCTTTAAGTCTTACGGAAAGTAAGATCTTTCAAATATTGGAACGATGGTTGTAAAAGGTGATGTAACGGTTTCCCTACTGGGTGTAGACTTCGACTCCTAATTGAATTTTGAAATGCACTGCTCAGATATATGGTTTATATTTAATGGGTTACAGTTGAATACCGTATGCATCCAATCTGATTAAAACACAGATGTTAATGATTTATCACATCCGGCTTTAGGTGATAAATTAACATCTGTATTTTAACAAGATTTTTTTTATAGATCTCGCGTATGGCAGAATATTTATATATATTTTTCACGTGAGTGAGGCATAATATGTTTATTTTACCATGCAATTGAAATAACTGGACAAACATAACATTTTCCTATCTATTGTATTTTTGAAATATCCACTTTAATGAAAATGTTACTCAGAGACGTATAAAGCCATATATTATATACGTCTCTGTGTTACTGCACCAAAAATAACGTAATCTTTAGAGCAATATTTCTGATGATGTCACGCTTGAAAACAAGATTATGCACCATTTTGAATTGGCTGTTCATCACAGTTCTACCTTTTTCTTCAACTGTTCCATACTATTTTCTTGTAGAATGCTACCAATTGTTTGTGTAAGTTAATACCTTATTGTGCGAAGCAAAGAATTTGTACCAAAACGACGTCGCCAATATATAGTCTTCTACTGTTGCTTCGTCGGCATCCGAACTAAAAAATATGCAGCTTTGAATACAGCGAATAGAACGAAACGTTCTGATTGGTCAATACCAAAACTGACACCTCCACACTGTGTCCGAGCTCGATGTTGATACCTATCACAATTATGAAATATGTCAGGTTGAACGTATCCAATTTCTCTCTGGCAAAATATGATAAATGCAGAAAAGCCCATAATCAATGATATATTCTCAATATCATTAATAATAACCAATGGCAAAATTATCTTGTCAAAATCAGTCATACCTTCTAATTTTTAATTACTGCCTGCTTGCGTAGCATTTCTTTACATTAACAATATACGGAAAATGTAAAATATACAGGAACAAGTTTTGTGTTCTATCACTACAATTAAACAGCTTTTACGTAAAACTACGGTGGCTGATATATGCCATTTCGTTGTTTTATCTTTTCTTCCCGAAAAGACGAAAATTAGCAAACTTAATTTTTCATTGTTTCGTCTTTACGCCCGAAAAGAAGAGAACGAATAAACCGAAGTTATCGTCCATTCGTCTGTACCCCCCCCGTAAAGATGAAAATAAACCAACCTTAATTCTTGTCTTTCGTCTGTACACCCCCGTAAAGATGAAAATAAACAAACCGTAATTCTTGTCTTTCGTCTGTACACCCCCCGTCAAGATGAAAATAAACACACCTTAATTCTTGTCTTTCGTCTGTACACCCCCGTAAAGATGAAAATAAACTAACCTTAATTCTTGTCTTTCGTCTGTGCACCCCCGTAAAGATGAAAATAAACAACCCTTAATTTTTGTCTTTCGTCTGTACACCCCGTAAAGATGAAAAAAACCACCTTAATTCTTGTCTTTCACCTGTTAACTCCGAAAAGACTTGAACGAACAAAACGAAATTCTCGTTCTTTCTTCAACAAACCTTAATTCTCGTCCTTTCCGAAAAGGCGAAACAATGAGAGTTAAAGGTTTCTAAATCTCGTCTTTTCGGGGCGGAAAGACGACACGATGAAACGGCAAAAATCAGACAGTCTAAGAATCGCCTTTAAATTATCTCCACGTCAAGAAAATCCAAGGTAATATGGCTCTCGAGGGTTTAAACTATTCGATAAGTTTCTGCTGGTCCTCTCCGTGACATAAATGTACTGTCAAATACTTTGTACGACTTTAGGAAAAATAAAACTTTTGTACAGGCCAGGATAAAATGTGGAAAGTAGGGGCACAATTCTTTTGTTACTAGACAACACTGGTGACGAGCAGTCTATCAAGTGGAATTTGGCTAGCAGGGAGGTATTCTTCATTCGCAGAGTGTTGCACACCTGCGATGTGTGTAATGCACTCACTATTTGTGGCAACAAATTTCATCATACTATTTTCCTTGTGATTTTATACTGAAATGATAAATTGTGCTTTAAAATTCAAGTGTTGTATCTTAGCACTAAGATACCTTAATCCTTGTATGTAGGAAATACACGATCACCTGGTTTTCTAGTCCCGCTATTCATATAATTTTCTATTTACGATATCATTTTTCGACTATTTAATGACGTGTATTTGCTCAATGATCGTTGTTATGATATGGAAACCCAGTCTCCCACTCTTCCAACAACACTCAAACCTCTAACTAAGCATGAAAACACACTTTCGGGCATAAATTGTAAAATTATATAATCTTATTTTTTCTGCTTTTGTACACAAACTTTCTATTATGATTTCCTGATTTGAAAAAAAGAGTGCTATTTATTCAATAATGAAGTAAGTAAACTGATTATCTTAGTGCAAACTGACCAGAAACCTTGTATAGTGGGGGGTAACAAAGTACTTGTTCTTTTCTGGTCCCTGTAGTAACCGAAAGTTTCATGAAGTATATTTCTGCTATCTCATGTCTTAACAAAATGTATAGACCTACATTTATTCATTGAAATTAATATATACTTATGTGATGTTAAAATGTATTCATTTTGCATGCTGTATATATTATAAAATTTTAACGGTGCAATCACCTGTGTGTATGTGTGCGCGCGTGTGTGTGTGTGTGCGCGCGCGCGCGTGTGTGTTGCGTTCATCTTTTACTAACTCATGCCCCCTTTGTTATAAAATAACTGCTTAAAAGTAAATTTTCATTGTTTGGTTTGTGTTCCATGTAAATGTGTTTATAAATTTTCTTCAACATCTATAACATATATAGTATCTTTATATAACAACATGTATTAGAATTTAGTCTCTGATTTTGCCTTGATTACTGTACTAAAATTTAATAATCTTACGTAGAAATAGTAATGTAATGGGAAGTAGTGTGAATATCTTGGACAAATACAAAGGAAATTAACGAAATCCGTCCCTGCACAATGTCGTTACGATGATCCATGATGCTAACCACTCATAATGTACTCCCTTATCTCGTATTAACAATATTTTAAGGTCTTAAAATTATGTAAATACGTAAACTGAATATGAAGAACCCTTAAAATGTCAAATTACGACCTCGGGGACGAACATACCACAGCGTTTGTAGATTTCCTCAGGGAAAATGTAGTTTGGTTTTGAGGCCGACAGCTGACGTTACAGTCTCACAATTGACTTTTGAAGAGTGAAAACTTAAGGGAGTTGAGTTGAGTGGCCACATCTACCTCAACCATATCTTTCAATTTTGATGTTTCAGGGCTTCCTGCCCTGGCTACCTCTGGCTGACATTTTTAGTGCTTTTATACCGTTAAATTGTAACAGATAGTCATACTACATTTTCGGAGAACGTATCATATCAGATTTAATAATGTATTTTTGATCAGGACCAAATGTCAAGCTATTTTGTAAGGTCGGAGATAACGAATCACCTGCTCTCCGATCTACTTTTTGAATGCCTTTTTAACATTATCCTATTATTCTGACGTTAGCTTAGCAAAGACATTTTATTTATTAAATTTTCACCGATGAAATGTTGATTTCTATCAACTTGATGAAACTGATATCTTTTACTCTGTAACAGATGTGAAATTGATATCAATCTCAGTGAGAGGATATACCTTCTGGTATTGACCAATCACGACGTTACTTTCTATTAATTGCGTTCAAAGCCGCAGATACGGAATATTCTGCAAGCACTATGCATGGGCGTTAATGTGGCGTATTTTCCTCCTTACGATAGAGCAGTTTTGATGCTAAATTAAAGTGCTATTCATGGAAGTACCATTCCGAAGGCACCAAGCACAATATTCCATCGGGTTGCATTATAGTGACACTCCAAATGCTAAATGTTAAGCAGGGCATAACCACTATGATTTTAAAGAGTTTTTTTATGTTCCGGCTAAGGGACAAAAGGTGCTGCCTTCATCACATTCGTTTGGCCTATAAATAAAATAAATAAATACACAACATTTGATATAGCGCCCTATCTAGCTAACATAAGCCACTCTAAAGCGCTTTACAGTACATAGATATACAATTTAATACAGCCAATACAATTAGCATAAGTATTAATCAATACAATATTGAGGAATTCGCAGGAGCTGCCTTATCAGGCGCTAACTACTAGTCCTATGCCACCTGGCTAATATCTCCCTATGTGTGTATGCCTGTGTGTATGCTGGAGGTGTATTGTGTTCCGTTTGTAGTGGGACCGTGCTTCCAACGCTATCATTTACAGTGCCACCTCACTTGAATGCTACAGCACAGATACCGCAAGACCCACCCCAGACCATTTTATACTCCACCTGGGTTGTTGGAGTTGTGTGGGCAGGCGAAAAAATCACTTTCTCTAATATTCCATGCATACGGCGACTTCGGGGATCGAACCCCGGCCGCCTGCTGGGAAGGCCAGAGTGATGAGTCCTTGAAGTACGAACGGCTGTACAGTGCAGTTCTTCTAGTTTTAGCCTTCTGTATTTAATACTAAATGTTTTGGGTCCAATCACATGTATGTCCATCCTCGATATCCAGGGGTTATGATCACTTTCGCTCTCTGCACCCCTGGAATATGTCAAAGCAAAATTGAAGGCACGAAGATAGCTGTTTGGTTGGTCTTAGGTTAAATAAAACTTGACCAATCGCTAGGCTGATACCTGTGATTTGAAGATTACAAAGGAGAGTCGCCCGACTTCAAAGCCTGTCAATTTTTACCGTTACGTGACCGCGAGAATCTTTTGATGTACACCAAAGGATCAAACTAGTCTTCTCGTCTCATCTTCAAGGTGCTGCACACTGAGCCTCCGATTTTGCTATGACATATTCCAGGGCTGCAGAGAGCGTAAGTAAGCGTTAACGGATTTTGTGATGCCTTTTGGCCTAAGATCACAGAAAGTAAAATTACATCATTATTTTTTCCCCACCTCTGCGTGCACAAGATACACGTCTCCCCTATGGAACACTTTATCCCAAATAGGTGCACCAAGTGACCCCTGTTCGGGAACTACTTTTTTCCAAAACATAAATTGAATAGATTTCTATTGATGACTGGCGTGAAATTTGTTTCATGAGAATGCATATGAAGACATTGTCACACGAAATCGTGTTATGATGCTCCTTGTATGGCTAACTCTTGTACTTTATTAAGGGTAATAGAAGATGGCGGAACGATCATGGCACATTTGCGACAATAACGTGTATAACACACCCATTTGCGACAATTGGAATCTTATCGTTTCCTACCTTGTCTTTACTTGTAATTCTATTCTTGATTTTTATCCGCGTAGCGCCTCCCACGGCACCATCATTATTTTTACTATATTGCAGAACGTTCACTCAGGTGAGGAAGGCAATGGGTTATGTCCCCACATAAGGATAAAGCACGTTCCTCAAGATTAATAGTTGTTTTCCCTCATTTACGACTAAACGTAACTGGTTTCCCCGTTGTTAGTATAATATGACCGGATGGAATGCTGTGCTGGATGTCTTCGGAATGGTATTTCAGTGAGGTAGCACTCCTAAGTGGGCATCAGATCCGCGCAAGGAGGCAAATGTATCAACATACCGCTCCCAGTACACACGCATACCTTACACACACTAGCGATTGTTTCGCCCCTCTCTTCACGCGAATGCAAAGGGATGCGGATATTGATGATAGCAATTCGCAAAATAATTCCTTTTCGTCACCTCTATGTGTTCGATTTTTCTTTCATAAAACTAAAGTATACTGTGAGGCGACGGAACGAAGTAACGCGCAGATCATGTAGGTGAATCGAAGCGCGCTTATTATCGTCCATTTGCGGTGGACACATGATGAAACGAAAATACAAAGACATTTGCCAATAACTTATGTCGCCCTCGTAAAATACCAGCCACTTCCTACACATTTAGTGCCGGGTTCGAACCCACGCGGAGGCATTGTAAAATAAATGGCCACTTTTACACATAGTTGACATTTACGTTAACTTGCGTTAAGCTGAAACATACTTCTTCGGTAATGTTTCGCTAGAATCATTGTCACAAGTCACATCTTTTTTTATCAGACGTTTAAATGTCGTTTAAATGTGTATTCATACGTGCGAAGGCATTGCACAAAAATGGCCACTTTTACACAAAGTTGACATTTACGTTAACTTGTGTTAAGATGAAACATCCTTCTTCGGTAATGTTTCGCTAGAATCGTTGTCACAAGTCACATCCTCTTTTTTTATCAGACGTTGTCTATGCGTCGTTTAAATGTGTATTCATACGTTATAAATGTTCAACTACCCTCAACGCTGTGTTCGATATTAATTAAGCATTTTATCAGATTATTCCGAATTTGCTTGTTGAGATATCGGTCTATGCAAGCTGCACGATGTCGAACTCTAACGAGCGATATATAGTAGTCCGCATGCGCACGACCGGAAAATCCAAGAATAAAATGTTCAACTTGAGATTGGTGGTAGACCCAAGACTCTACCGGTTCGGATGCACAGAATAAAGCCGTCATCTTCAAATAATTGGAATTGTTTACCCCTGATCATAACTTTGCGTTTATTTTTTTCCGCTAGTATATATGATGTTTATTTTCGATAGATTTGTGAACCCACCCACACCATTTTGTTCTACACAGATATCAAACCAGCCAATGGAATTCTGATACAATCTATGTATTTTTCCACACATATATGATGAATCACAAAATCCTACTTCACATCAAACGTAATCTCAAGCTTTTCATTGCTATATTTTATTGTCCAAAGCTGAGCAATAATGCAAAATCGCAAAAAATCTTTTGGCATTCTTGTTCTGTTTACATCGTTTTCCATGTTAAAGTTCTTTACGTTAGTGAAATGAAAATACAATGCTTTTTGTTACTGTTTATTCACTCCACAAACGCCTACACATCATTTTGGTGCAATGAGCTTGCCAAGTCTCTCGAGGAAAAATAAAGATAGCCAATGTTGACACAATGGAGAGGTTGGAGAGGATTAAGTGTGAACATTCTCTGACATTCTCCTTGTGTTAAAATATCAGGGACAACATCATTTCCTCACGAATTCTACACCGTGCGAATACATAGAACTATGGCGCACTCGTCACTGTTTCGCCCTAAACGTGACCAAGAGCCAAATCAAAAACAATATTTTATAATTCGGCAAATTCAGGTATCTAATTTGGATCTAGTATGTGTCCTCATGTCAATAATAAAACAAAAAATAATCGTGTGTTTTTGATTTTAAGCTTGTATATTGTATTCTGATTGATGCATAAAGCCTTGAATTTTAGACGAAATGTGAAAAACTAGACAAATATCAGATCAGGTTTCACTCCATATCTATATGCTGTGATAAGAACAGTAAATAATCACTTAACAGAAGCTACCCCTATTATAACGGGGTCTGTATGCATGAAACTGGCCTCAGGCTGAAGTATAGATTTTGTGCCCGGGCCTAATTTCTTGTTTCAGTAATAAATGGATTAAAAAAATCTTATTATGTCAATGATTTGGTAAAAAATATTGAACAGATTTAAAGCCTAATACTGTTTTTAATGTTTACATTTGATGTTTTGATCGTTCGACATGATTTTAGCGAGTGACAAGATAGTTGGTTTGAGAACAGAATATATGCTTGAGCATGATCATGGTGTCATATAATATGGCCCTGTACTTCTATCATAAGCCCGAGTAGAGTCTAGAACTCTTTTCAATCAGAGTAAACGAAGGGAATTCTAACTGTTATATAAATTCCCAAAAAATTAAGTTCGAAATACTTAAACACTCTTTTGCAGCCTTTTATTGAAGAAAATATCCGTTTCGTTATACGTAACAACAATAACTTCTGGGTTTCTTAATTTAGAATCCATCTTACCATCTCTTCTTCCATACCTAATACTCCTCAAATTTGGAACGCTTTAAATAATTTAGTACGATCACTACCTTCATTTAATTAATTCTAAACCTCTTTAAATTAAAATAAATATTATCTGTGAAAGATTCGGATATCAAAGTTGAATATTTGCCTACAAAGCTCCATCCTCGATATCCAGGGGTTACGCTCACTTTCGCTCTCTGCACCCCTGGAATATGTCATAGCAAAATCGAAGGCTCAGTGTGCAGCACCTTGAAGATAGGACGAGAAGACTAGTTTGGTCCTTTGATGTACATCAAAAGATTCTCGCGGTCACGTAACGGTAAAAGTTGACAGATCCGCGCAAGGAGGCAAATGTATCAACATACCGCTCCCAGTACACACGCATACCTTACACACACTAGCGATTGTTTCGCCCCATACCTTCTCTTCACGCGAATGCAAAGGGACGCGGATATTGATGATAGCAATTCGCAAAATAATTCCTTTTCGTCACCTCTATGTGTTCGACTTTTCGTTCATAAAACTAAAGTATACTGTGAGGCGACGGAACGAAGTAACGCGCAGATCATGTAGGCGAATCGAAGCGCGCTTATTATCGTCCATTTGCGGTGGACACATGATGAAACGAAAATACAAAGACATTTGCCAATAACTTATGTCGCCCTCGTAAAATACCAGCCACTTCCTACACATTTAGTGCCGGGTTCGAACCCACGCGGAGGCATTGTAAAATAAATGGCCACTTTTACACATAGTTGACATTTACGTTAACTTGCGTTAAGCTGAAACATACTTCTTCGGTAATGTTTCGCTAGAATCATTGTCACAAGTCACATCTTTTTTTATCAGACGTTTAAATGTCGTTTAAATGTGTATTCATACGTGCGAAGGCATTGCACAAAAATGGCCACTTTTACACAAAGTTGACATTTACGTTAACTTGTGTTAAGCTGAAACATCCTTCTTCGGTAATGTTTCGCTAGAATCGTTGTCACAAGTCACATCCTCTTTTTTTATCAGACGTTGTCTATGCGTCGTTTAAATGTGTATTCATACGTTATAAATGTTCAACTACCCTCAACGCTGTGTTCGATATTAATTAAGCATTTTATCAGATTATTCCGAATTTGCTTGTTGAGATATCGGTCTATGCAAGCTGCACGATGTCGAACTCTAACGAGCGATATATAGTAGTCCGCATGCGCACGACCGGAAAATCCAAGAATAAAATGTTCAACTTGAGATTGGTGGTAGACCCAAGACTCTACCGGTTCGGATGCACAGAATAAAGCCGTCATCTTCAAATAATTGGAATTGTTTACCCCTGATCATAACTTTGCGTTTATTTTTTTCCGCTAGTATATATGATGTTTATTTTCGATAGATTTGTGAACCCACCCACACCATTTTGTTCTACACAGATATCAAACCAGCCAATGGAATTCTGATACAATCTATGTATTTTTCCACACATATATGATGAATCACAAAATCCTACTTCACATCAAACGTAATCTCAAGCTTTTCATTGCTATATTTTATTGTCCAAAGCTGAGCAATAATGCAAAATCGCAAAAAATCTTTTGGCATTCTTGTTCTGTTTACATCGTTTTCCATGTTAAAGTTCTTTACGTTAGTGAAATGAAAATACAATGCTTTTTGTTACTGTTTATTCACTCCACAAACGCCTACACATCATTTTGGTGCAATGAGCTTGCCAAGTCTCTCGAGGAAAAATAAAGATAGCCAATGTTGACACAATGGAGAGGTTGGAGAGGATTAAGTGTGAACATTCTCTGACATTCTCCTTGTGTTAAAATATCAGGGACAACATCATTTCCTCACGAATTCTACACCGTGCGAATACATAGAACTATGGCGCACTCGTCACTGTTTCGCCCTAAACGTGACCAAGAGCCAAATCAAAAACAATATTTTATATTTCGGCAAATTCAGGTATCTAATTTGGATCTAGTATGTGTCCTCATGTCAATAATAAAACAAAAAATAATCGTGTGTTTTTGATTTTAAGCTTGTATATTGTATTCTGATTGATGCATTAAGCTTTGAATTTTAGACGAAATGTGAAAAACTAGACAAATATCAGATCAGGTTTCACTCCATATCTATATGCTGTGATAAGAACAGTAAATAACCACTTAACAGAAGCTACCCCTATTATAACGGGGTCTGTATGCGTGAAACTGGCCTCAGGCTGAAGTATAGATTTTGTGCCCGGGCCTAATTTCTTGTTTCAGTAATAAATGGATTAAAAAAATCTTATTATGTCAATGATTTGGTAAAAAATATTGAACAGATTTAAAGCCTAATACTGTTTTTAATGTTTACATTTGATGTTTTGATCGTTCGACATGATTTAGCGAGTGACAAGAAAGTTGGTTTGAGAACAGAATATATGCTTGAGCATGATCATGGTTTCATATAATATGGCCCTGAACTTCTATCATAAGCCCGAGTAGAGTCTAGAACTCTTTTCAATCAGAGTAGGGAATTCTAACTGTTATATAAATTCCCAAAAAATTAAGTTCGAAATACTTAAACACTCTTTTGCAGCCTTTTATTGAAGAAAATATCCGTTTCGTTATACGTAACAACAATAACTTCTGGGTTTCTTAATTTAGAATCCATCTTACCATCTCTTCTTCCATACCTAATACTCCTCAAATTTGGAACGCTTTAAATAATTTAGTACGATCACTACCTTCATTTAATTAATTCTAAACCTCTTTAAATTAAAATAAATATTATCTGTGAAAGATTCGGATATCAAAGTTGAATATTTGCCTACAAAGCTCCATCCTCGATATCCAGGGGTTACGCTCACTTTCGCTCTCTGCACCCCTGGAATATGTCATAGCAAAATCGAAGGCTCAGTGTGCAGCACCTTGAAGATAGGACGAGAAGACTAGTTTGGTCCTTTGATGTACATCAAAAGATTCTCGCGGTCACGTAACGGTAAAAGTTGACAGATCCGCGCAAGGAGGCAAATGTATCAACATACCGCTCCCAGTACACACGCATACCTTACACACACTAGCGATTGTTTCGCCCCATACCTTCTCTTCACGCGAATGCAAAGGGACGCGGATATTGATGATAGCAATTCGCAAAATAATTCCTTTTCGTCACCTCTATGTGTTCGACTTTTCGTTCATAAAACTAAAGTATACTGTGAGGCGACGGAACGAAGTAACGCGCAGATCATGTAGGCGAATCGAAGCGCGCTTATTATCGTCCATTTGCGGTGGACACATGATGAAACGAAAATACAAAGACATTTGCCAATAACTTATGTCGCCCTCGTAAAATACCAGCCACTTCCTACACATTTAGTGCCGGGTTCGAACCCACGCGGAGGCATTGTAAAATAAATGGCCACTTTTACACATAGTTGACATTTACGTTAACTTGCGTTAAGCTGAAACATACTTCTTCGGTAATGTTTCGCTAGAATCATTGTCACAAGTCACATCTTTTTTTATCAGACGTTTAAATGTCGTTTAAATGTGTATTCATACGTGCGAAGGCATTGCACAAAAATGGCCACTTTTACACAAAGTTGACATTTACGTTAACTTGTGTTAAGCTGAAACATCCTTCTTCGGTAATGTTTCGCTAGAATCGTTGTCACAAGTCACATCCTTTTTTTATCAGACGTTGTCTAAGCGTCGTTTAAATGTGTATTCATACGTTATAAATGTTCAACTACCCTCAACGCTGTGTTCGATATTAATTAAGCATTTTATCAGATTATTCCGAATTTGCTTGTTGAGATATCGGTCTATGCAAGCTGCACGATGTCGAACTCTAACGAGCGATATATAGTAGTCCGCATGCGCACGACCGGAAAATCCAAGAATAAAATGTTCAACTTGAGATTGGTGGTAGACCCAAGACTCTACCGGTTCGGATGCACAGAATAAAGCCGTCATCTTCAAATAATTGGAATTGTTTACCCCTGATCATAACTTTGCGTTTATTTTTTTCCGCTAGTATATATGATGTTTAGTTTCGATAGATTTGTGAACCCACCCACACCATTTTGTTCTACACAGATATCAAACCAGCCAATGGAATTCTGATACAATCTATGTATTTTTCCACACATATATGATGAATCGCAAAATCCTACTTCACATCAAACGTAATCTCAAGCTTTTCATTGCTATATTTTATTGTCCAAAGCTGAGCAATAATGCAAAATCGCAAAAAATCTTTTGGCATTCTTGTTCTGTTTACATCGTTTTCCATGTTAAAGTTCTTTACGTTAGTGAAATGAAAATACAATGCTTTTTGTTACTGTTTATTCACTCCACAAACGCCTACACATCATTTTGGTGCAATGAGCTTGCCAAGTCTCTCGAGGAAAAATAAAGATAGCCAATGTTGACACAATGGAGAGGTTGGAGAGGATTAAGTGTGAACATTCTCTGACATTCTCCTTGTGTTAAAATATCAGGGACAACATCATTTCCTCACGAATTCTACACCGTGCGAATACATAGAACTATGGCGCACTCGTCACTGTTTCGCCCTAAACGTGACCAAGAGCCAAATCAAAAACAATATTTTATATTTCGGCAAATTCAGGTATCTAATTTGGATCTAGTATGTGTCCTCATGTCAATAATAAAACAAAAAATAATCGTGTGTTTTTGATTTTAAGCTTGTATATTGTATTCTGATTGATGCATAAAGCTTTGAATTTTAGACGAACTGTGAAAAGCTAGACAAATATCAGATCAGGTTTCACTCCATATCTATATGCTGTGATAAGAACAGTAAATAATCACTTAACAGAAGCTACCCCTATTATAACGGGGTCTGTATGCATGAAACTGGCCTCAGGCTGAAGTATAGATTTTGTGCCCGGGCCTAATTTCTTGTTTCAGTAATAAATGGATTAAAAAAATCTTATTATGTCAATGATTTGGTAAAAAAACTATTGAACAGATTTTAAGCCTAATACTGTTTTTAATGTTTACATTTGATGTTTTGATCGTTCGACATGATTTTAGCGAGTGACAAGAAAGTTGGTTTGAGAACAGAATATATGCTTGAGCATGATCATGTTGTCATATAATATGGCCCTGAACTTCTATCATAAGCCCGAGTAGAGTCTAGAACTCTTTTCAATCAGAGTAAACGAAGGGAATTCTAAGTGTTATATAAATTCCCAAAAAATTAAGTTCGAAATACTTAAACACTCTTTTGCAGCCTTTTATTGAAGAAAATATCCGTTTCGTTATACGTAACAACAATAACTTCTGGGTTTCTTAATTTAGAATCCATCTTACCATCTCTTCTTCCATACCTAATACTCCTCAAATTTGGAACGCTTTAAATAGTTAAGTACGATCACTACCTTCATTTAATTAATTCTAAACCTCTTTAAATTAAAATAAATGTTATCTGTGAAAGATTCGGATATCAAAGTTGAATATTTGCCTACAAAGCTCCATCCTCGATATCCAGGGGTTACGCTCACTTTCGCTCTCTGCACACCTGGAATATGTCATAGCAAAATCGAAGGCTCAGTGGGCAGCACCTTGAAGATAGGACGAGAAGACTAGTTTGGTCCTTTGATGTACATCAAAAGATTCTCGCGGTCACGTAACGGTAAAAGTTGACAGGCTTTGAAGTCGGGCGTCTCTCCTTTGTAATCTTCAAATCACAGGTATCAGTCTAGCGATTGGTCAGGTGTTTTTTTTACCTGAGAACAATCAAACAGCTATCTTCGTGCCTTCAATTTTGCTATGACATACTCCAGGGGTGCAGAGAGCGAAAGTGAGCATAACCCCTGGATATCGAGGATGACAAAGCTTAGACACTGGTGTAGTTTCCTTAATTATGACCATACTGGGAAAACCTTGTTGATAGTGCACACGCTGTAATAAAAAGTTTTTTTCTTCTGAAAATTAAAAAAAAAGTTCTTTCTTACTTCTTAGTTCTAGTAATTTCCGTATAATTTGATTTTCTCGCGGTGTGCAAATCCTCGCGGTGTCGCGTAGATTAAATAAGTCCGGAGATATCTTACACACAAATATTTATTTACAGGTAATAAATATAGAAAATATAGAAATTTCTATGACAACGTGAACATTTCCACAACACTATTGGGTTAAAGGAGTTTCAATTCGAACATATCAACTCACGAGAATTTCTATTTTTACAGTATGAGGTGTATTTTAGCACAGAGACGGGACACTCGCCATATATAGTGCCAAATAGTGATTGTTTTGGTTGTCTAACCCTTGGCAGAGCCTCGGGTTAGACAACCAAAAAACTTCAACCCTCGTGTTTGAGATTTCTCTGTCACACCCTCAAGGTAGGGAGAGATTCTATTAAATACTTTCCAATATATATTGCAATAGTGAAATACCGCTGATAATGGACTTTGTTCCAAACATTCCTTTTTCATTGAAATATTTGTCGTAAAATGGCGGAAACGTAGCTTTAACTACCCTGTAAAACGAAACAGCGTACAATGTATCTAAACAGAAATCGGACGGAATCCCATATTCTTCAATATGACGATTGCCTATAAATACACAGCACTTTGGTAACAGTAAAATCAGCTAACATGTACTAAACTTTCTTTTGATCGCCAAGAAAGAAAGAAATCGTAGATGTGTAATTGTTACGGTTTACATGCTAACCGTCACGGTGTCTCCCGATGTGGCTGTCCCCACAATCTTTACGTAGTGAACGAGTAAAAGTCTGGTCATAACATCGACTGTAAACATCCACAGCGTAGATGTGGGTCACTCAGGTAGAAAGCACACATGGTCAGCACAAACTACAGAATTGGAAGTCATATTCGGTATGATATCTTCAAGAGTAAATTGTCACTCAGAACGACTTAAGTGAGGACCAGGAGGCCACATACCTATGTACTGCAAAAAGTGCATGAAAAAGGCAACAACGGGTACTGAGGAAAAAAGAAAAATACCCAGAAAAAGCGTGTGAATTTATTGGTGAAGAGGAAGATTATATCCATTAATATTATACTCCCAAATTAAAATAGCAAAAATAAAACATTGTTCTACACAGAATAACGAAATCAATGTAACAACAATGAACTGAAGTATTATTTTAAAATATAGATAAAATGTCCTCATATCTTCATTTGGTTCTTTAATATTCCCGATATTCAACGTTTTTAAAGTAAGAAAAAATTACATCTGATCAAAAAAAAAAAAATAATAATAATTCACAAAATGCATTTAGAACCTTTCAAATAATTATCATTATTCAAAGTACAAGGGAAATAACTATTCGACTGAACTATTTTTGAAAGTCGGAGTCACGATTCACCATAACTCTGCGAAGTGACATAAAATATAAGTTTTACGACACAAAGGTTATCTCCCCTGACACATAACGCCAACGCGTCTGACCATTTAAAACATCTTAACCTATATCAACTTCGTGATTTTGATGGAGCTAACAGTTTATTTACTTAACCATTGTTCGTTATGCGCTCTAAGTCACGGTATATTCGTGAGGATCAAGTTCTGCAATTCATCGTCTATTTTTATTATTCCACCACCGTCTTGTGCATATTTTTACGCCATCAGCCCCGAAATTGGTTATTATATTCTGGAACGGTTGACATGGAGGTATTAGTTTATACTAAAAAGTAAAATATCTACTATATCTAAGATTGTAAATCTGCAGCGTTATATACAGGTTCACCAACGAGTGGTGATACTTGGTTATCTTGTTTATCTATCTCGAGTTAGTTAATTTACAAATTGAATAAAGGTTTTCCGAGTTTTCTTTACAATTTGAAAATTAATCAGAGAGAGTTAGGTAAACATGATAATCAGACCATCATGAGTTTGCGGACCGTTTTCTCCCACACCGTTTAAATATTATAAATAACCAAATATTTCTCTTATTCCAGTTTCCGATCGGGGACACAATTGTCGTAAACTATGACGTAACAGCGGTATATGACGTCGCTCATCATTGGTACCTGACGTCATAATTAGAAGATTGACCGATGAAATAATGAACTTGGTGATATCAGTAAAAATATTTGCTTTGTGTATTTTGTGCGTCTTTCTTCATCGACACATTCCAATTTTGTTTAGAATATGAGTTTCCTTCCCCTCTTTCTGGTAATTTCATAACATTAATGGTCACTTCAGTACTAAACTCTGTAATAAACGTCACAGTTTATATTTCACGATCGTTACCATTCCTTTTCTCAGTTTAACATATCAGTCTTCAAACGACACACTACTCCAGGCAGACATTATCCAAACTAACAAGTTATTTTACAAGCATATTTTTTATTTGTCATCATATCCCGATTTCAAACTATAAGTATGATGCTAGATCATTTGTGACATAAACACCTTTCTGCAATTGACAGGAGTTACCATGTCATAGCAAGTATCAAATGTTTTGTAGATAACGTTTCCCTCTCTGAACAGGGAGTTTAGTCTCCATTTTAGAGTGTTGCTCAGAATATCGTATTTAGAGATGGAGTTAAATTAATTTTCAAGTATTATCGTCACGCTCTTATTATTGTTTTACATAAACTTATCACTAAAAAGCATAGGAAAAGAACGATCTGTGAAGCAAATATAACCGCGCTTTGAAATGAAATTTCATCAGGATGTAAGCTTACCAGCGCCATGCAGTTTCACTGTGTTGCATAGGACTGTTGATATTATACTGTACATCTATATCCATGGTTTCATTATATTATACACACATATATGTTCCCTTCATTATTTTTTTTGAGATTTGTTCTTTATCATTTTATTTGTAGAAATTCAACAAACTATTACTGAATTCTGATATAAGTTACCATGCATTCGACGAAAAGTTAAATTCGGTTGTTTATCAAACGAAACTTGAAATATTTTAAAACATGTAAAATACCTGATGCTCTAGACAGGCATGTGGCGCATGCTTTCATGACCCCTTCAAATGGCTTTAATCACGGTAGACGCTGAATTGTAGAAATATCATAGTATCGTAATGACTGCTGAACACTATTTAACGCAGAGAAGCTTGTATGTAACCTCCAAGAAGAAGAAAGCGTTAGCGATCGTAAGCTTAAAGCCGTCACGTTTGGCAAAGAGTTTTATATGCGTAAAAATATGAAGCGGAAGATGAAACATCAGTACGTGTGTCTTTAGTATTAAGTTCAGAAATGCAAACTGGATGCAAAGATCTCTAAAAATCTAGTTTAATTCAACCTTAAATCATCATCAACATAATATTCTGACTGACAAATCACAAGATTGTATTTCCTTTCCTTAACAGACCGCGCAATTTGGAAATTCCAGGTCTATATACATCACATCAAATGTTGAATGGTGATACACACCATTTAACTTAAATATTATTTAATGTTGTCCCGAATAGAAGCACACAAGAGGGTTTAACATTTGTACACAACGGAGCACAAGAAAAGCACCAATATCAGCCAATGACGGCCTACAGCTGAGACCGTTCATCTCAGAGTAAAGGATATGGTTGTGGTAACGGATGCACTCTCAAAACAATTTATAAATAGAATGCGATATTTTATAAATGGAAGGCGATATTGTATAAATAGAATGCGATATTTTATAAATAGAAGGCGATATTGTGTAAATAGAATGCGAAATTTTATAAATAGAACGTGATTTTGCATAAATAGAATATGATATTTTATAAATAGAACGTGATATTTTATAAATATAATGCTTTGCATACTTCATTCAAGTTCAAAGGAAATACAATCTAGGTAGACATTGCACTTCCACAAGATGCACAGATGGGCATATTGTAATTAAATATTATTTTACTGTATGTCTTATATATTTCAAGTACAACATTCAAAAAGACACTATGTATGAAATCATGATTTTGATAAATGCGAAAATTATGTTTTGAAGGCACTGCAGCAAAGAAGGGGTTTTCCAAATAAGGGTTATTTGCTATCTGTTCAATTTTCAAACGTTCGACTGGAGTTATCAACTCATAACGGAACACTTATAGAACACTTTTCCTTTAATGACTGCTTAGTAATTGGAAACGATGGCATAGAGAAAGAAGCTATGCTTTTTGTTCGTCTACATCCTAAGACTGAACTGAAATATATGATTCTTCTTTCACAAAACACTCCAAATTTCAGTACAAATATTCTTTTCAGTATTTTATTTTTTTGGAGATATTAATATTTATTTCAAAACTGTGTAAAATCAAAGACTCATTGATATTGCTCTACTTTTTAACTTTACAAATGAGAGAAATGAACCAAATTGTATGTCGGAAAACTCAAGTACATCAGGATCCCGGAATCGATGACAAAAATGTAATATTCATGAAATGGAAACATTTTTGACCGACATAAGAATAGCTTTAGCATATTAGTTTTTATTAGAAATCCATACATTGCGAAACCCTTTTGGAAAAAAATAAAGTGGAAATAAACCAAAACTATCCACAGCAATATTCTAAGAGTAAAGATGAATGTGGGCTAGACCACGTTTAAAGCCTTGGACCTACCTTTTGATCAATAGTCTTCTGGCCTTATTCTACTATAATGGTGATATATGAGAAAACTACAATTGAAATTTCTAGAATTTTGTCTACAGGCAGCCACTGATCATCAACTGACCCTTTAGTTTTATGTGGCTCAGTTGATGTACTAGAAACTCCTGTTATCGCAGTAGATAATCAAGTTAGTGACCACTAGTCTTCTGTCGTTCTAGTCAGGTTTACGGGGGAAGGGGATGCAAATCATATGAAGGCAATGATTATGAACAATTAAATTTATATCATTACTATAATGATAGAATACCCATTGATAGACCGATTAGCAAAAGCAGAATGGATGGATCTTTTCAACATTTTACATCAACATGGTTGAATTTGTAGTCCTATGTATTCCCAAGAATCAAGTTACAATGAGTTATTATGGTGTAATTGCATCCTTGTGAAAGCGCGGATCCGATGCCGACTTCATAGTGCTACCTCATTGAAAAACCATACCGAAGGCTTCCAGCACTGTATTCCGCACGGTCACATTATACTGACAACGGGTGAACCAGTTGTTGTCATCACCCTAAAATGCTGAACATTAAGCAGGGAATAACGACTACCATTTTTGAGGACTTGGTGTGTCCCGGCCTGTGGACGGAACCCATACATAGCCTTCCTCACCTGGACGGACCTGTTCAACATTAAAGCCAAAAGTGAGGTATTGCAAAGCAACACGCTAGGAAATAAAAGGTAGTTAGAAGTAGAAAGAAACATAAAGATTTGGGTGCAGCAGCTTTATTTTGGTCGCTTTCGTGTCCCCAAATAGAGGATACAAAAGCAAATTCCAAAATCTGCAGGGGGAAGTTCCCACATTAGTCACCTCTTACGATAATGCAGTAGGTAACAGCAGGTGTATTTTTTTTGCAGGCATGTACAATGAGGAAAAAAAGATGAACCATGGTTTGTTTATTTCTTACTCATGTAAAGATATTAGGAAAAAGCGAAAAATCCACAAGGAGACACGAAACTATTTATATATTCAGACTCAACATACAGAAAAATATACCAACAATCATTAGCTTTGATATCTTTTTATGAACATATTAATAGTTTAGTTGACACTATTTTAATCTTAACGGCTAAATCATTTTGGCGCTGAATGCACTGACCAATCGGTATATCTTGTACATCAGCATCTACCTTCTCAAAATATAATATAAAAATCGAAGTGAACAAGTTTTAAGGATAAGAAAGGCATTTTTTTTCATCATCTTTAAGCATCATCACGAATGAACCACATGGTGCTTCCAGCCTTTCAATTTTGCTGTCAGAATACAGAATCAAATTTTTTATAAAAAAAGAAGTGAAATAAAATATATCCCCTTAAACTTCAAGTCAAACAAAACTCACGTTAAAAAATATGTTAAGCAGTAAAATGGGGAAAAAATACCGCTGATATTGTTTGCATACTCCTTCAAATAATATTACTATGTGAATGTCCCAGTGACAATTCTCCGGACAATGGAATAAGCAGTAGAAATATCAGTATTTCAAAAGAGAGAAAGATTCATATCGTCGAATTATAAGACAATATACCTCACTACAGTAAGTGAAGTTTTCGAGAGCGTCGTTTATAAACAACTACAGCGTATATGATTTGATTATAAGCATTTTTTTATACATTTTAATCTGGGTATATTACTGTTCATTTACTTTTACCAACAGACAGACATTTGTAATTTGTTTTAGAAGTGGAAGATAAACTAAGTCTTTCACCATATTTGTTTTTCATATTTTAAAAGCCAAAGCTTATATAAACATATACAGCGTATATGATTTGATTATTAGCAATTTTCTTTTCTATACATTTTAATCTAAGTATGTTCCAGGTCATTCACCTTTTACCAACTGACAGACATTTGTAATCTTTTTCAGAAGTGGAAGATAAACTTCAGTCAGAACCGGGTGAGTGACAACCAAACCTTATGACACATTATGGAACATAATGAAGAACGACATTCATAGTGCACAAAGGGACAGAATATGTCCTATTGCGATCATGACAGCAACATTGTAGCTTCCCATAATCTTCCTCAAACCACATATCTCGAAGACTTGTATTACAAGTTTCTTCGTCAGCAGTCGTCATGTATCGCTAAAACCCTGATATTTGGAGATACCCCTTAAAACCGAGTTGACTGCGACATCCTAACATCGTAGGTTGGAAAAGCAGTTTAGTGCTAAGCTTTCGCTTTTGGTCATATTGGAAATACAGATTGAAGAAAGTGTTGGTTATAGAAATGTCTATTGTGTCATTGAATACTAGTGGTCAATACCTTTCTTGTTATTTAAATACAATAACTCCGATATCATGATAAGCTCTTCGATAACTTTTTGGCAAGGGGAATTGGACTGTTTGTTTACATGGAAAACATCTGATGGAAAATCCCTCCACAGAACTCAGCAAATATATTGCTAACGAGTGTATAAACCATTCCTATGAATTTCATCCTCAGTATATTTCCTTTTCTCTTTTGTCCTGTTTTCACAAAGTATTGCCTAAAAGAGTTACACAGCTTTATATATGTATCGCCGTTCGTTTTACTTCGAAAAGAAAGCTCTCATAAAGAGGACAAATGGAGTTTATTCAGTTTGGTATGAGGTATGGTAGTGTAAAGATAGGGTGCGTTAAATTTCATTATAGATATACCATTTTGAAGAAAGAATATTCAAGTTTCAACAAAACATCTTTTGAGATATTCAAAACTATAATTCAAAATAATTCATAATAACATAATAGCACATGCCACGCGTTCATATACATTTAGCGGTTTTAGTGTTTTCTTGTTGAAGTTGAAGAGCTTGAAAACAAAGGGATAAGAAGAACTGTATATCAATTTAAGTACTATCGTATTTAGCTTCAGTGATTTCTAATGTAAATGGCATTTAATCCCTTGATGGCAAAGCTAATTTTCATGAAATGCCTCTTAACCGGAGCGAGCTTGCGCAACATCATCAATATATTTATTAAGTCTCCAAGCTATTTCTTGAAAGATCACTTGCAACGGTTTTAGATGAATCGTGTTGTAATGTTTGTATACAATAAAAGACAGCGATTGCAGTGTAGTTTAAATATGGGAGATACCCACAGGCTCCTCTTGAATACCAAACGGTCTTCAAACGTTACGTGACAACGGTAATGTCGGTGTTCGCGGTCACATGAATGAGACGAGAACAAAGATATTGCGCTTTTGTGATTGTATCCTGCACCTGACACGATCCTATATAATCTATACGACAAGGATATCTAAAAGTAGCAGCAGTTTGGAAAAACAAAAAACTAAAACGTTATAGCGTTTTTTCACCAACATATATCAAGCAACAGGGAGCATACAATATATACAGCAACATAGGATGTTGATATTAAAGGAGTTCAAAGCCTGTTAGAATATTTTGTTTTCGTGAATACACTGCTATTGTAAATTAATTAATTTCATTTATTAAAAACAAAATTCGTTTATGAGTGAGTTTGTTTTTTATCGGGTATGTAGTTCAATTACTTATAACATCATTGCGTTTATATATATAGAACCAATAGGGTTGAATTACCCTATATATATATTTAAAATATGCGTTTCAATCTTTGAAATCGACACCATGTTACTTATCCATGGTAAATGCTATGTTGACCTCCTGTTTAATGGCGCTTTCTAACACCAAAACTTGTTATCTACTCTAGGACTGTAACGCGTCATTGGAAGGTTATTATTTTTGTACATGACAGTTTATTGAGTCTGACAAGAATTATTTATGGACGCTTTTCAACTCCCACACTGGCTATCTTTGAGTTATATCACCATCTGTTAACGTCCTTCATTTAGCATGAAAATCCGATGAAACGATGTTGTCTGTTTAGTTCCTTTGCCTTTGTCTATAAGTATCGTTGTCCATCGTATTTATCTATTTAGGAATCAATCTTTGCTGTTATAGGTTATTTTAAGATATTTTTATGTAGAAAACGATATGACATGCTAGGTTTAAATGAGAAAACAAACTCTCTTTACGCGATATACAAAGCCTACACAGTATTTCTATAAATACTACTAACACTATATCATAAACGAAGACCAAGCTATTCTAATCACTTTTATTGCGATAGTTATGTACAAATACAGACACATTAATTGATACGTAAGAACAAAATACTAACAAATGCTCAGCACTAAATGTCTATTGTCACAAACCTTAATTAGACAAATGTTGTTTAAACGTACAAAAAGATGAACCCAGCAATATCGATGTGCAGGTGAAATCACTTAACTTGAAATATATTAGGTAGATATAACCGTTTTTAAATACATTGGCATTCCCTTTTCCCCGTCTTTCATTGTTTCTGTTGGTTATTCTTTAAGTGCAAATCCCGCGAAATCGTTGCGAGAGAGGGAGAAAAACTAATTAAAACTCTTTGCAGTTTTGAAAAATGGTTTAAAGTACAATGAATGCTATTTTCATTGCCGCTACCATTCGTTTAAATGAATTTAGCGTTATAAACACGTTTGGCGATATATCAAGGTAAACGTGTTCAGTTAAATTCTACTGGCGTAAGTATAACCTGGTACAATGCTATAATATTGTGGAAAAAGAAAACATATAAAAAGGTAAAACCGAAGTGTAAACGAAACCATAATTTGAACTCAATATTAAATGAAACTAGAGCGAACTACGAACACAGACAACATGTTTAAGAAAAAACGCCTGAAAAACTACAAGTAAAAATACAAAAATGTCCTCCGAAAGGGTAAGCGTCTCTTGGTTCATCGACAGCATCTGCAGTGATAATCTAGGTTATATTAAAGTAATGTCACTTCCTCAAAGACAAAACCAGTCAGTGATAAAAACATTACAAAGGTGCATAATCAATATAGCACAATGATTGTTTTAGTCAATAAGGTCACGAGGGCTACTATACATTTTGTCCATAGTTTTCATTGTCTTGTATTTTTTCATTCACTATTATCTCGATATTTTAGCATTTCATTTTCCGTCTCGCCTATCCCCCTCCAATTATCTTGCCCGGTTAAAATAGAGGCACGTGAATTGTATTTGGGCATTGCTGCGAGCACAGTATATCAATACGCAACAAAATGTAGTTCTCAATGAATTCCAACTTTATTTCTTGTTTTACATCTTGTTTTAAATCAAAAGTGACAAAGTAATTTTAAGAAACAGGTTTGGAGATATACCCTATGGAAGGAAAATATTGTCATCATTTTTCTAATAAGAAAAGTGTTTTCATATTTGAAGAAGGAACGTATTGTCACCAAATATCTAAGTTAGAAATGTATTGTTACCAAATATCTAAGTAAGGAAAGTATTGTCTCCAAATATCCAGTCAAGGAAAATATGGTCATTAAATATCTAAGTAAGGAAAGTATTGTCACCAAACATCTATGTCAGCTTTGACATCGCATCGCATTTGTCATACAGTTTGATAGTGTGGTGACTGTCATCATGAACGACAATGAAATACTGGTATCTATTAATGCATCTCCTGTAGGAAAACCTTGGCTACCCGATTTGTTGGCAGGAATAAGCTATTCAGAAACTTTAACAAATCAACTATGATTAGTAAGTAGACTTAATGCCCTCATACTCATAACAAGAGAACTTGTACCACCAAAGGAATGAAATCGACATCAAAATGATGAAATCTTGATTGATCTATTCCAACAGAACCACTTCTATGACTTTAAACACAAAATCATATAACTGACAAGACATTGGAACATATCGCAGTTGCAATCATAAAAATGGGCGAAATTCCAACACAATGTATTCGTTATATATCAGCTATAGCCTAAATGGGATTATCAAAAACCACCAACTGCTTTCCTCGATAGATACTCTACAACATGACCAGACTAACATATAAAGCGGAATACTATTTTGGAACACCTGGTCTTATTTGCATTGTACTGTTTCAAAGGTCTTCATATAATCTTTCCTTTATTGATATTTACACCCTAGCGTTATCGATTTAAAGTTCGGTTTACAGTTTTATCTTCTTTCCAGTTTACAATAATTTATTAACAGCCTATTATAGCAATTATGAGCATAAATGAAGTTGATTGCTAAGCAGTTTTTCATAAGAAAGGATGCGCGTATGTTATTGCTGGACAAAAAGAATCCCGGAGTCATGTCAATTGTTTAAGAGAAGTCGACATGTATGTCATAGGATTTGGTAGTGAGTTGACCAAACAGGTCTCTTAATTGTGTCTAAACATGCGTTATTTTTTAATTGAATTTTCACTTTTTCGTATAGTACGTCTGTCTTTCTATCAATTTTCTTATTCTATTATGACAAATATACAACACACAATTTTTCCATACTAAAATTTGTATTTTACCAATAGACTTACGTATAAAACTAGTTATAGGTGCTGGGATTATTCGAAATGGAAAATGGATCATCAAAATTTCCCAAACCCCTTGATTATTTTGGGAAATAATTAATATTAGTGCAAATTATGCTATGTAAATTAAAAAAAACATGTTAGACGACGTTGACTCTTTTGCTACTAGAACAAAGGTTCGGTATTGTTTTATTATGCAAACATGGCATAATTTTGAATATCATCTCTGATGAATATTAGGGATATTAGAACAAGGTTGGTCTACAAGATCGGATGAGGCGACTAATGTTTGGCTCTACAAATTCGGTAGCTTCTTACTTTTGTTCCATGCGATATTGTCTTTTTCCTGGAACCTAAAAAAACATAAAGACCCGCAGTCAATGAAACATAATCAACCATTACGTGATGTACTTAACGTAAAAGTTTTATATTCTTTGATTATTATCGTAAAGAGCCTTTCAAGTTTGACATAGCTTAAGTAAAATTAAACTGCTTTATCAAATCTGCCATGTTTGTAACAAGGGCAGCAACATAACACTTCATCAAATCTACCATGTATGTAACCAGGGCACGACATAGCACTTCATCAAATCTACCATGTATGTCATAAGGGAAGCGACATAACACTTTATCAAATCTACCATGTATGTAACAAGGGCAGTAACATAACACCTCATCAAATCTACCATGTATGTAACAAGAGCAGCAACATAACACTTCATCAAATCTACCATGTATGTAACAAGGGCAGCAACATAACACTTCATCAAATCTACCATGTATGTAACCAGGGCACGACATAGCACTTCATCAAATCTACCATGTATGTAATAAGGGAAGCGACATAACACTTTATCAAATCTACCATGTATGTAACAGGGGCAGTAACATAACACTTCATCAAATCTACCATGTATGTAACAATCAAATCTACCATGTATGTAACCAGGGCACGACATAACACTTCATCAAATCTGCCAAGTATGTAACAAGGGCAGTAAAATAACACTTCATCAAATCTACCTAATAAGGGAAGCGACATAACACTTTATCAAGTCTGCCATGTATGTAACAAGGTCAGTAACATAACACTTCATCAAATCTACCATGTATATAACAAGGGCTGAAACATAACACTTCATCAAATCTACCATGTTTGTAACAAGGGCAGTAACATAACACTTCATCAAATCTACCAGGTA
>NW_018408486.1:353960-393887 GCF_002113885.1 Mizuhopecten yessoensis
ACAAATCTACCATGTATGTAACGAGGGCAGCAACGTAACATTTCGTCAAATCAACCACGTATGTAACATGACCAGCGACATAACACTACATCAAATCTACCATGTATGTAGCAAGGGCAGTAACATAACACTTCATCAAATATACCATGTATGTAACAAAGGCAGCAACATAACACTTCATCAAATCTACCATGTATGCAACATGACCAGCGACATAACACTACATCAAATCTACCATGTATGTGGCAAGGGCAGTAACATAACACTTCATCAAATCTACCATGTATGTAACATGACCAGCGACATAACACTACATCAAATCTATCATGTATGTAACAAGGGCAGTAACATAACACTTCATCAAATCTACCAGGTATATAACAAGGGCAGTAATATAACACTTCGTCAAATCTACCATGTATGTAACAAGGGCAGTAACATAACCCTTCATCAAATCTACCATGTATGTAACAAGGGCAGTAACATAACACTTCGTCAAATCTGCCATGTATGTAACATGACCAGCGACATAACACTACATCAAATCTACCAGGTATGTAACATGGCCAGCGACATAACACTTCATCAAATCTACCATGTATGTAACAAAGGCAGCAACGTAACATTTCATCAACTATGACACGCTTTAAGCGATAAAAACGTTATCAAATATTGCATCATTAAGACTATACAAATGACTTCATCATTAACTTTGAAATCAAATTAGCATTACTACAAGTATAAACTGAATGAAGTATTACATCTATTTAGAAAGGCTGCAATCCTATCATTTCATCAAATCTACCATCCCCTAAGCAAGGGAATACTCATATTTGTTTTGGATTCATTTTAAATGGATCCGACACAAGATTTGTCACATTTTGTTTTTTTGCAATTAAACAAATTAAATACATATATAGATATATAGATATGAAAGGTAGCAAATACCTATTCCAATACGTACGGCCTTCTTACTAAATATTTCATGTAAAACACCGTTATTTAAATACAACATTTCGTCAACAAAATAAGTCAAATATTTATAACATAATCAACCATTTTATCCTTTCAGTTATGTCTTATGCATTCCACTTACTGTAAATAGCTCGATTTACGCGTGTACGCAATCCTTGCTTGCTAGTTGAGCTTGTGAAAATAATAAACCAACTACATGTTTCATGCTTTAAAGTACTGCACAAACGTTAAATTTCTGATCTTCTGATCTTGCAGTATCTTCTCTTTACGAAAATAGAAATTTCTAGAGAAATAAGGAATTTATAAGTAAAGAACGAAAAAGAAAACAAAATGGATATGTATCACACTAACAACAAGAGAAATAATTAATTAAGTAAACATTAGTACTTTTCAGTCTTAAGTAAATAAGAGATATATTGACACATTGGTATTAAGATACCCATGTGAAACACTATTATAAGCTTTAAGCCCTTTTTCACATCCCCATGAAAATATCATGTTTGTTAATTAATCGATTTTTGAATTAAAATACTGTTAAATTAAACTAAATACATGGGTTTTCTTTTGAAGCGTAATACACCTGCTTAGCAAGTACTAAGCTGTTAAGTACAAATTATTCTATTTAACCATCAACAACAAAATGCTTCTCTTAGCCTTGGGTATCATTACTGTCATCAATTAATGCCGAACTGTGTTGAGTGATGACGTCTTGAGCTTAAATTAGGCACGTGAGCACGAATTGAAATCTAACTGAGGGACGAACTTGTCTACGTCATAAGGAGAACGTGATGTCTTCTTGTGACGAAAAAAATATAACTATAGTACAGTAAAGTCATGCAGAAAGACGAACGAATGAATAATTGCGTAAACACCGAGGGAACGTTACGTGTCATTCAGAGCGTCATGAGATAATTTCTTACATAGTCTGTTGCATTTGGTTGCCAGAAAATTTCGTCATCGTTTTGAGAGAGGTGCCGTAATCGCAGCCGCCGTGATGTATAAGCTTACGTAGTCAAAGAGGCACACGAAGGGGAGAAATTCAGGATCAATATTTTTATCAAATTAATGAAAAATAATCATTTTTAGTTAATTATTTAAAATACTTTACCCTGTTATTTTTTTTAAATAAATATCATACACCAACTATGAAGATGTTGGTTATTGAAAGGCAGAAGAAAGAAATCTGTAAATTTATTGATAAATCAAATTGATGTTTTGATAATATATGCGTTTCCCACAAGTCCCTCCTGGGCTATTAATAGCAGACATAGAGTCAGAGCCGTCCGGATCGATAGTCACGTCCGTCAGTTCATTGATTGGTGTATACCCATGCAGATGTATAACTGAAAATTGGATAGCATGAGGACCATCATAGCTGGAAGAATATGAATGGAGGATTCTATAAATAGTTCTCTTCCTTTAATTGGTGTTATTTACATTTATCAGAGAACTATGCGGCTCTTTGTACATCTATTGGCTATGGTAGCAATAAGATCGAGCTATGTATATATAATCCCAATGGATACAGCATTTGGAAATCTCTTCCATGTCTTTTGACATGTCTAGCAGGAGGGAGTAAGAAGGGGAGGCTGTTCTATTATTATAACAGGAGAGGAAAGGGGGGATGAGGTACGGAAGGGGGAAAGTATTTTATTATCAGGGGAAAGTAAAAATGAGTTTCGACACGTGAGGAGGATATGGTATAACTGGAGAGAGAAAGGGGAAAGGGACATTAAATGGTTGTATTATTGTCACCAAATAGGGAAAATGCGGATTAAGGCAAGAATAGAATATATTCTATTATTTTCAAGAAAGAGAAATTAAGAAATAAGATCGCACGGGTATGTTCTATTATTATCAAAGGGTTATCTTACTATAATTGTGAAAGAGAAAAATGGGAAACATGAGACGTACGCCAAATGATATCAGAGGAGGGAGACAGTTTGAAAAGAGCATTAAAGAGGTAACTTCTATTATTTACACACGAGAAAGTAAATTGGAGTTGGGCACGATGTTGTATACTTTATTATTTTCTAGGGGAGAGCGTTTTCTATCATTGTCAAAGGAGGACGAACAATAGCAGAAGTGCGATACAACATTAATAAACCATTACAAAGATCTAAAACCCTCCAAAATCATAAAGATCTAAAACCCTCCAAAAACATAAAGATCTAAAACCCTCCAAAAACATAAAGATCTAAAACCCTCCAAAAACATAAAGATCTAAAACCCTCCAAAATCATAAAGATCTAAATCCCTCCAAAATCATAAAGATCTAAAACCCTCCAAAATCATAAAGATCTAAAACCCCCCAAAATCATAAAGATCTAAAACCCCCCAAAATCATAAAGATCTAAAACCCCCCAAAATCATAAAGATCTAAAACCCCCCAAAATCATAAAGATCTAAAACCCTCTAAACTCATAAAGATTTAAAACCTTCTTAAATCATATAGATCTAAAACCCTCTAAAATCATAAAGATTTAAAACCTTCTAAAATCATAAAGATCTAAAACTGTCTTAAATCATAAAGATCTAAAACCCTCTAAACTCATAAAGATCTAAAACCCTCTAAACTCATAAAGATTTAAAACCTTCTTAAATCATATAGATCTAAAACCCTCTAAAATCATAAAGATTTAAAACCTTCTAAAATCATAAAGATCTAAAACCTTCTAAAATCATAAAGATCTAAAACCTTCTAAAATCATAAAGATCTAAAACCCTCTAAAATCATAAAGATCTAAAACCTTCTAATATCATAAAGACCTAAAACCCTCTAAAATCATATAAATTGGCAAAAATAAGTGTAAAGACACTATATTTTAATGTTATTTGCGGAAGGCTAATATATTATCATTCGTAAATCAATCATTTTCTATTCGGCTGCAATCTCCAGACGAGTAAAAATGAGGATGGGTTGACTAGAGCAAAACTTGCAACATCAAAGATGTATCAAAATTAATTAATTAAAAGGAAATCGGAAAGACCCGGATGATATCTGACAGATATGGATTATTCTAATTAATATATCAAATTAAGTGAGAAAACAAAATTTTACATAGCAGGGCCATTTGTAGTTTAGATAAAAAAAAAATTAAAAATGGCGGGAGTATATGCAAAGGAAAAAGGTTTAGATGAAGATAAATGAAATAGTAACCTTACCGTTTCTTCAGTTAATCGGATAACGCAGATGACACAATGTATAATGTAAAGAAAAAAACAGCTGGATACATCATAATAGATAACGATTTTTATAGCAAGTGATATATATGTTTATAGTTTACCAAAGGTTTATAAGCAAGTTTACAGAAATAGATATATGACAGTCAACGTAAAAAGAATCGGGTGACAACGGACACTGAACATAATGGCAATTTTAGATATTCTTCCGTGTGGATTTAGTGTTTTCTGATAGAAAACCATGAATTAGTAGTTTATGTCGATATGACGTTTTTATAAATGTTTGAGTCCAAAAGATTAATTACTACTCTTGTATGTTTGGTTCCAGTTTTTACTAGACTATGTAGTCGTTTCCAATGTTCCTCTGGTCTCAAGATTTTGATGATGTTTTTAGATTATACTTTGTGTCATTTATACGACAGGGGTTGCCCTCGCAAAACTCGATAAGTGAGGGACTGTTTCACTTTACATTTTGAATAAACGTGACTGTTACACCTGATATAGATGAAGAACCATGTACATGCTTATTTGCATTGTATCATATCAACTAGCTGCTCCTTTGACAACGCTATATTCTATTTATTTCAATTGTTTCGAAGCTAATACTATACATAACCTTTGATATTTTTTAACATAGCTGTTGTTGCAAGTGAATACTTGCTATTATTTTATGTTAGTTGCTAATAATCGACATTTGTCATAAAAAATATACAAATGCTCATATATAGACTTTGACTGTTTGAGATCCATTAATCTTTCATTAAGAGAGATTTTGCTTCTGTGCATATTGTTATTTTATTAAATATAAAAACGGCAAATGATGGTTAAAACAAAGTTGTTGTTATCTCATTTTAAATATGTTTTCTCTTGATCACAATTTGAACGTTATCTCTGGAACGAACGTTAACCCTTGAACAACGTATAGTTTTCTTTTGCAGAAGTCTTTCATAATGATGTTGGTACTTCTAGCTGGCATAATGGACTGTCTTGCCAGTGTAATGCACACTGACGCAACCTCTGACGCACAAACCAGATAAAGTGTTCGTTAGCAAGATATCCTGTGATTCATTCTCAATATCTAAAAAATATAAACCGCTAATGAAATACAAACTGTTGCTAAATCATCGTTTATGATACGGCGCTCAAGTTTCGTGACTGTCTGCTCAGGTACGAAATCTCGCCTCCTTTAGATGCACTAAGCATAGCCTATCAATGTGAACCATGAGTGTTATGTCAGGTACATTACTTTGCAATAATTAGGTAGAACTCGTAAACATACAATAGAAATAGTGGTTTATAATATAAACGATGTGTTTGTTGTCTGGAACCGATTTCTTCGAAACCATTGTCGTCATAGTAATATCATATGTTGTTATTTTATTTTTAAACATTATTGTTTTGTTTTATTTTATCAAGATTTTATATTCTCATACAACATAGAAACTTTATTCATTTTTTAATTTGAAATCAACCACCAGTAATTGACTAACTTCTTAAAATCTTATTAAGAGTTTTACAAACCTTTCCTGCTCTTTCAAAAGTAGTTTAGATCAATTTATATTTTAAAATTTTTGACTTCTAACATTACCAATGACTTCTAAAAGGACTTTATGGTGCAGTGTAATTCATTTATAAAATATTGTATCTAAAACCATTTTCAAAGATGTAATCAACTATGTTTACCTAACGTTCATCTTTCTAATAAGGTCTCAAATGTTTTATAAACATTCAATCCTCAGACGGTTCCTCATGTGTATGATATGTCTGGAATTAATAATGAAAAAACAAAAATAATATATATATATATATATATATATAAACCACTTGAATTGTGCACTTACTTACCCCCGTGTATCTCAAACATCACAATAGGTTTAAGCACTTTAGCAGAACCAAAGTAGAAATCATGACCTGTAACGGATTGTGTCTTAGGTATCCCCATACCACTGCCAAAATCTGTAACTGTGCTTTGGAACCCCTTTTCCGGCATGTTTATAGCTTTGATAAATCTTTTCTGGAAAAAAAACCATATCTCACAAAATTTTCGTCAAAAAAAGAAAGAAAAAGAAAATGAATTAAGCAAGCAGAATCAACCAACAGTTTTCCGAATGTAGAACTACAACGAGGCAAGACCAGACCAGGATTCGAGTCCTGCAAATCTCATTATTATTCTTTCCCTCTAATCGACTGAGCTACCCGGCCAACGTAAGTATCTTTGCTAGGCTAGGTACAATTATGTCTAAAACTGATTTAAAGTGGGATACTGTATGTACGAAAATATACAGTGGAATTCTCTGGTGATTTGCCCGCAGTAGCACAATTATTCGGAATAGCGCTTGCACTAGAGATTTGAATTCGTGATCGTTTCTTTCCCCATAACCTCACGAATTGAATTATATCTGCTTTCAAAATCGAAATGTTACTACTAATAACACCTAAGCTGCTTAAATTCTTAAAATATGCAGACTATACATGCAAGCTAAAGACAGAATCTCAACACTTTAACTTAAACCTAGTTCGCATTTTCATAAGCTGCATTCTAAACTAATCGGTCACTCTATCAACGTTCAGTATGTACTGTTCAGTTTAAATGAAACGAAGGAACCCAAAAACGATTTTAAAAAGCTTGTTTTGTATATCAGTTATAGCCTGATGAATGCGATAAACGCGACTGAAAAATTGAACAAGAAAGTCATGACAATAACTTAATTATTTGCTGGAATTTTTCCCGCCTTGACACCTTTCGTCACGTAAGAAATGTGTGACGACGGGGTCAAAAATGCAAATGTATAGACAAATAAACGAATCGTTAGAACACGTGGCTCGCTCAGTAACAACGTGACAAGTATACAAAGAAGTCGGGTAATGTTAAAATCAGGAAGTTAGTAGTAAGTGTTTCCGCAAGGAGTGCATTAGGCGATCAACCACGTCATACACTTTACGCCATCTGAGCCCATTCAGGGATTTTAACCACAATACACGAGTTGATAAGTACACTCCAGCAATTAAATCACATCGTTTTGCAGTCTTGTGGTTTTCTGATCTCCAGCCGAGACTCTTTGTGGTAGAACTTCCGCTTTATATTCAGCTGTGCTGTATCCATTTGAAGTCAAAAAATACCACGTCATGTGTCTCCAATGCATAACCACAATTCTCGAGGTTGCTAAGTATTTCACCCCGTCTATAGTTAAGCATCTTTACAACGAAGCCCATTATACAGATGGTTTGCTGTATACTGATAATTTACAGATTTTCCTGTATATCTTCATTATCATTGTTTTGGTTTAATGCATATTGTGTCTGTCTTGACTTCTGTCGTCATATTTGTAGTTTCTTGAATCGGGAGGTCGCTATCACTAGAACTAAAAGCACGTCCATTAAGAAAATTGAGAAGGAGAAGCAAAAGTGGAACAAATTAATCATTTACTGCAACATTTGAACATTTTGTCCATTCATGGCTCATCTGTGGTACTAAAGATCAAAAGAAAGAAACTCCTTGCGTAATGTGTTGCGAATCCTATGTAGAAAAATAGCGAAACACAAGGAAGGTGCCAAAAAACATACATATAGAGATTAAACGCCGTTTTTTTTAAATTTTCATGCCGGTGTGAACGCAAATCGGTTACATCCATATTGCATGAAGCCCGCTAGCCTATCTAAATAAAGTTAACGCCTATAATTAACCGTTATCATTTGAACGTTTGACACATTCTCCATGTTATCCGAAGCGAAGCGACAAGACTCTCGTTGAACAAGGTTAATCTATGACGTCGTAAGTAAACCACGTGTTACGGCACGAGATTTTTTGCTTCCATACTCAAATAAAAAGCATTTCTGCGGATAATGTTCATATAGTGGGTTGCAGCGCAAAGGTAAATATAACGTTTTTAAACCTTTTGGGCACAACAGATAATATATTTTCAAACAATTATTATTTTCATGTAAATTGTCCTAATAAATACCAGCTACAAGGTAATGGTCAACTTTGGGAACTGAAAGTCACACACCAGAGATAGCCACCTTGTGACTTACAGTACTTACTAGAAAATCGAACTAACACCTATTTTGGTTTTAGCAATATAAACTAATCTATTGCAGCGAGGTTCCGGTGAATAACATTTTATCGGCGATGTTAATTGTAAACACGTTCATTGCGATTTCTTGTTTATTACGAATTATGCGATTTTTTTAGGCTGTTTTATTAGCTTGATTTATATATAATATAAAAAACAATTGGAAACAAAATGTTTACAACGTAACAACAACATTTCTGATTTCAAATAGGTGTTAATAGAATTCATTGTTTGTAACTATTTCTTAAGACAAAATAACGGTAAAAACTAAATTTTCTGTCAATGAATTATTGGCGTTAGAAAACTTCTAACTATATCGTTAATAAAAAAAATAAGGGATTTTCACACGTTAATACAAGATCAAGACGTAGCTTAACATTTCATTTACTTAAATGCGTTTTTTCCCAAAAAGTTAATTTAGGATATCTTTATCTCAAATGTACATCCTTTTCAATACATAAGATAATTTTGTTAAAAAATAATAAAAAATAAATTAATAGAAACTATTGAATTTAAAGATATAATCATATATATCTAGTATTCGCATGAAAAAATTCTAGAAATCAAAAAAAACTATTGTCTTAGGATATAATGCGTCATTTACCATTTCAGTATTCATTTTTTTTTAATATTTCCCCCATCGAAACCACAAGCGAAATGAGATATAAGAAAAATGAAACTTTTAATGGATAATAAGTTAAAATAATCTGTGAACAAAGGTTAAAAAAGGGATGAGTAATAAAAAAAAAAACATGTTTAACACTACATATTAAAATACGATAATAAAACAAAAGTGTTCGAGTTGAAGTCTTATTTTTTTAAAGATTTCAATATTAATATCATTAGTGGTCATACTGTAGCCCCTTTACTCAATCTGCATGCATAACTTATAGTTAGATGTCTAGACAAAATTAAAAAAAATAAATTTAAAAGGTAAAACGGAATTATTAATATGTAAATTAATATGTTTCTAGTCTTATACCACATGTTCAATAACGTTTCTGCATTCGGCTAAAATGATGACGCAAGCAGGTTCATGGGATTTGTTGCTGTGATATTTGTGTATATGAAAAATATATCCAATAATACGTTAGTTGAATATCTGTTTGTTTTCATTAAGTGTGTCTACCTAAAGCTAATCCAAACTAAGATAGGAAAATAAGGGTACCTTGCTTTCTGATTGTTACATAGAGTAAAAAATACAGTTGGTTCTAGATAAATAAGTTATTTAATCAATAATGAAAACAGTCGAAGCCCTTGGTGAATTCCACTGTATAATCTGAAACCAAAATCAGGTGTTACAAAACACTGGAAAGTACATAAAAATCTTCGCCAGTTTTTCTATTTTATTTTATGATTTAAAAAAAAAAAAAAAAAAACTTCTTCTTTTATAAAAATTGTTTATCGTTTGTTGTAAAAAGTTATACATGTCTAACCTTTTATTAACATATCCAGACTACACAGACTCCGTTAGATATATAAAATATACCAAAAAAGAAGACCAAAGAAAAGGTCATTATGTATTATTCCAAAAATGTTGACAAAACATTTTCAACACAAACAAATCTAAAGCATTGCTGATTTCCACTAAATGCATTTCCACCTCCGTGTTTCATTAACTCCTATGTAGTAGACATAACTATCAGGCATCATAAAAAGTACTACACTTATAATCCTGAATAATAGTGTTATGGTTTTGCGGTTTTGGTAGAAGAATAACCATAAACCATGTCAAGTTATCTTGCTCGAGTTTGTCTTACGTCAGTTTCTGTAGCCTTTACTACCTCTGAGCTTTGTTTTGCGCTCTCACCAAAAACCGCTGACGCAGCAGTTAGCCATAGTGTAACGAAATGTAACCGTTTTGTTTGCTTGACGATGCCAACAATCGATTAACACATTCTACTCAAACATATGAGAATAAAAATAAAAATACACTTTGAGAATCAAGATTTGTCTTTATCAACAATTAGAAATGATAGAGGGGTTATATAATTCTTTTGAATTTTACAGAGGAACAGCGGAGTTTGGAGTTTACAACACGTTTTCAAGCTGGATAGAAATGTTTTGGGTGTGTGTGCTTTACGTATGGAACAGAAGTGGTATGACATGGTCCCGCCACAAGGGAGAACTTTGACTGTGACAAATGACGATCGCGTGCTCAACATTGCCCGTCGTTTACGTAAATAAATCCTATCCAAATACATTCAGAGATATATGGCAATAAAGCTGGTGTAGTGGTGTTATGTGTGTACAGTTTAACTAATAGTCTGTTTACACTAGAGGAATAGTTTTATAAGCCTTAAGTTACTTTTGTTTGTCGAATAGTGAATGTTTTGATGTTGTTTTTCTTCATCTATGTTTAAAAAATAGAGGATCAGCTTAAACAATTCATTATTCAGTAACATAATTCTAGTGATCATACCAAAGTGAAACAGTGAAATCCGTTGGACAAACATACATTAACATGATGATTATAGTTTCAAAATACAAATGCTTTATAAGGAAGTTTTCTTCAGTATCTTGGCCGAACGATTTAACGTATTGGTTTATGATGTTTCCAGGCGAACCTTGGGGATGATGCTGTAATCAACGATCTCAAAACACTGTGACGATGGATTTCACCATAACTACAATATGTTTCCTCACTCCAAACTTAGTGGATAACCCGGCTAGGGGACGGTAAACAATTTTGGGTATTACTCTGGACGTGTTTGCTATTGGTCCATCTTTTAATTGTGATGTCAAGAAATAATGCTTTACGCCTGGAACTACCACTGTCATGTCCTAATTTATTGCAATTGTGTACCTGATAGGACACTAAATCAAATGTGTCCAAGAACAACATATAAACAAACGGTTTCTGGATTATATGAAAGTTTCGGGAGGAAAGGATGCCCTAACACATGATGGCTGGTTATAAAATATGTCTAAATCTCATTGGTTATTCTCCAACTTGTAACAGGACACCCCTTGTATGTGAATACAATTTAAAATTGAACGAACTCAAAAAATTAACATAAAAGCCAACAGGCTCATTTTTTTAGGAACCTGTATTTAAACATGATAGCCACTGATATGAAAAATAAGGTTAGGATGTCAATCAGAATACAACTCACCGTCCCAATGTGTAAAATTCGGATACTTAGAATAGGCTCTAGAGCAGCGCAGCAGATCAGCTCAACAACAAAAGCAGGAGAAGCAGATATGTTTATACCGAGGAGGGAAAAGTAATGATACCAAACTGCAGATGTTTATATTAACGTTGATCTCATCTCAATGGTATTTTTTGCAGATGGGTGTTTTTTATTGTCGGCACAGAGGAGATACTTGCCCTTGATATGAGGCTCGGTGTTGTATATTTGATATCAAGTTATGCAAATTAAAACAGATGCAAAAGATTTAGAAATCTTGTTTTCCCATGGAGAACATATATTTGAACATGATATATAGGACTAATCTGATCTCAATTCTTCAATAGTATGAATATTCCCATGAAAGTATTAAAACAACAAATTTATTGAGACAGCACAGTGGATAAGCAAACTGGCCATAAATCGAGTTCTCATGGCGGACCAGGAAAGGATACAATGATAAGTGATTTTTTTGGAATACAACTCTTCGCTTATGTAATGGGTAAGTAACTCCAAGTCAGAAAAATGCTGAACTTCCTCGTTTGAAAAACAGCTCACCTATTGATTAGAAATATCACCACTTTCATGTGGCTTGCCAGAGATTTTCCGTGTTATTATCTCAACCTTCCCGTTATGTTTTCGCTGGTTGGTAACGAAGCTTAACTTCCGAATTCTGGAATTTTGGAAAAACAATCTTTGCTTTGTAAAACCTTTTTACACAGCAAACATTTTACTCGCGACATTCCAGATCTTGTGCTTCTTGAAAACTAAGATTTGGGGAAGCAGTACGTTGTAGTTTTACTGGACCAAGCAATATTGATATTGAAAACTTTTAGATAATACATTCTGTGGAGCACAACAGTTTGCGTTAAACTTTAGGAAAGTGAATATTTATTGTTGTTGTTGTTGTTGTATTGTGTTCATGTCTGAGATTAGATGGTCAGGAAATAGCACAACATTACCGATCAGTTTAGAGTGAAGTGGTGGAGGGTGGAGTTGAGAGTTTGGATATAGTGAGTCGGTAAGACACTAAGTTACGATGAAACAGCTGCGATATGCTAAAAGTCATAAAAAGTTTTCAGTAATTTCTCTTTAATGGAAAATGTCTTCTGGGCAATTTGAAGCAGACGTTAGCTATGTTTTTTTTTACTTAATCGATAAACAACATTTGTGTTATAGCAGATACGTATCGTTACAAATTACATTTGGCAAGGTATTTGAGAAGTTTGTGGATAAATATCTCGTAGTTACATCATAGTTATTTATCATTCATACAATTATTAGTCAGGAATCAGTCTGGCCATTCATCTGTTCTCCAAATGAAGAACTTGAAGTGATTTTGAAAGCATTTATCGTGTCTGGCATACATATCTTATCAAAAATGGATTACTGATGGAATTATAGGGAAAGTCTTGTTCTAGATTATGGACCAATTCTTGAATGATCATCAATGAGTGTTCATTCACAATTGTATACAACAAATGCATGGTTGACATAATGATCTGTATTGGCACCTTCACGTTTAGTTCTAATCTTTAATGTTACAACAGATAACATAAAATGGCGCACATTTTTCTACATCCGCATTGGTTGGAGCAAAATCATGTGGAGGTCGGTGATTTATGATACATACCCGATGTTTCTATTTTTTGAAACAGCTAGTCAAAATTTACTGTATTACGTCATTGAAATTGCACACTGCTCTGCCAAGTGCAGTACTTTCTTCCATTTGATTTTAATACGTTCCATCTTGTTTAATGATTAAAACATAATATAATCTAATGTAACAATACGGACTTTTATTTTATGTGAATATTGGGTTATGTGGACCTGAAAAAGGTGATATTGACCGAGACGAAGTCGCGGTTAATATCGCATCCTCATTTTACATTTAAACATATATCTCTTGGCATGCGTCCCTCTGTTTTGCGTCTATTTTGATTTCGTCGCCGTATTTGTATTGTCCTGAACTAGAAGGAGGCTATGAGATTATCACTACAGCTACGAAGTAAGGACTCGTATATCAAAACAATTTACAAAATCGATACAAAAGCCAAATAAAATTAGCATTTACTGCAACATTCGGCCATTTTGTAGATTTATAACTCATCGGTGGTACAAAAGGTTAAAAGAATGAAAAACCATGCTTTGTATGTGTTGAAACATACGTGGAAATATGTCATAAGGGAATGTGCTTATGAAACCATGTATTCCTTTTTGTTTCTGATGTGATGCAACACAAAACAGTCTCAGGAACTGTTAGTACACAATACCAAATAACGGTCTACTTTCAAAAGCTTAATGGTCCCTCAACAACATGATAAATGCCAAACGTTCTTTTTTTAAAGAAAGAGATGTGACGACTTGTTTCCTTTTAAGACGTTCTGTCCCCTAAAACGTAAGTGAAATCCACTTAAGTTTTGTCATGCGTTAAGTAACATCCCATCAATTTAGTTTTGGACATAACTATAGACTGGGTCAGATAACAGGTAGCCAAGATTATTAGAGCGACCTATTAGGATGGGGGATTCAGGGCGTGAATCCAAATCTGGCATTTTTTTGTCTATTTTATTTTTGCCAATTTTGGAATACTATTGTCTTTTCAGAAATAATGTAACGTGCGGGCGGTCATCCATCCAAGTACTGACCACGTTCGACGTTGCTGAATAAGTGAGCGGGTCCCGGATTATACCAGATCACTGGAAAAGCTAGCTTGCCAGTAAGGCAGTATGTTCCCCTTATATTCCTTAGCTGTACACAATCTCCTCCTACGAGAGGTCTCGTCCCGAGACTTGGCCTGGGGAATCCTGTGTATCAATGCACCTTCACAAACCACCGGGAACTGGCCTTACATGATCACAGAGTCACTACGCTGCCACTACATGTAATGTGTGGGCGGTCACTCATCCAGCTACTGACCACGCTGGACGTTGCTGAACTAGTGAGCGGGTCCCCGGGTTATACCGCATCACTGGAAATGCTAGCTTGCAAGTAAAGCAGTATTCCCCCCTCATATTCCTTAGCTGTTACAATAATCTATTTAACTATCATCATGTCAGTAAAATAAGTTTTGGCAGTGCTACGGGATAGTTCAATTAACTTTAGAAATAACCAACCTTCTGAGACCCATTTCATTGAATCATATTTTAACATGTTTCAGAAGCTCTTTAAAATATACAACTTCATATATATATTCAATGTATGCTCATATGTTTATATATTTTCATAAGTGTTTACATCAAATATTGCCAACGTGTCTTACATCATGTCATTATTTCCAAGATGTTACCGAGCGAAGACCCATGCAATTTAAGTTTCAAATAAGGATAGTGGAGATCATGGCGGTTTGCATACTACATTCTGTTTGTTTTGTGTTTGTTAAAGGTAGGTTGCTGTAGCGATCGATGACAGCGCGTCACGGCTGGTTAACCGCGCTACAGGAAACATAAGTTACTAAACTGTAATCAAAGGAGGCTAATGATACAAGGTAAGGTGACGTCAGTAACATAGGCAATATTATACATAGGAGGTGAGCTGTTATCTAGATGAAATTAATGTAGAAACGTCTCGAAATGTTTTCTGTTATCAGGGACATTTACGTGGACAGGCTGAGGCGTGGGAGTAGGGATTGATGTGATAGAGATCGGAAGTATATGGAATGGTTATTTTATTTAGCGGGATTTAAATAAAGTTGAATTTGCGAATATAACGTGCTTTTCCATTCTCTGATTAACGTTGACGTCACAGTCTGTATTCTCACGTTTCACTACAATACATACTGTGTCTTAAGAAGCCATGTACAACGTATTTTGATATTAAATGTGGTATTATGACGTCATAAAAACTTCATAACTAATGCAATTAGAGATATTATGGCTTTGTATCTTAATAAAGCTGTGAAGGGCGGCAAGTTGAATTCTAAGGAGTTTCAGCGAAGTTCAGTCAGCATATTAAACAAACTATTTTTAACTGACTACAAAATGCGCAGTTCATATGCCGAATTGTTGAGTTTTCTTAGAATGTTGGCAGTTTTAGGGTCGATGATGTGATGCATATATACTTATATAAACAAGTGTGTAATTATTAAACTGGTATAACTCTAGTTCAATTGATGTTTTGCTTGGAACCATGTTTTGTTGCTCCTGTTTTTTATGGAACTAGTTTTGTTGTTGCTTTTGTTGCTGTTGTTTCAGATTGATTTAGAGCAGCGCGACTAAAAGAAAGGAAATACGGACAATTCGCGAATGGTAACTAATATGAAAATTTTGAACACTAGGGACATGGCATCTGCCAAGTGACTTTATATATTAGTCACAAATATAACCCAAGAAATGACTAACTTGGGTCGCCTAGTAAAAGTGGTTCGAATAGTAAAATATATTCAGATATATTGGAGGCGTAACTATTGACGTTTCAGATGCGAACGAGAAATAGGAGGGATCGAAAAAAAAAAAAAAACACTCAAAAAACTGTATCAGTAGTAACACAGGAATTTTATGAAAATTGTTTTATAACAAACAAACCGTATTTTAACTTTAAAGGCGATATAACTAGAGCAACATTTTAACAAATGAGAGATTTACAAAGAGACAGATGAAAAGGTAAACGTGAATCAAGGTAATGGGCTGTATTCACGAAACGTTTCCCATGCTCAAACTCAGATTCTTCGCTCAGGCCAAATATCTTGTTCTGATGACATAATAATCAAAGATCACATTTTGTCAATTATTATGAAGGATTTTGCAGAGACTTCAATCTGAATTCCGTTTTAAATGTTTTCTCTTGACTTTTTGACCGTGTTGCATGATTTATTCGAGGAGCAAGAAAGTGGGTTTGAGCATAAGAACGGTTTCATGACTACCGGTCTAGGTGTTTCGGAAGGCTAAGCATCTTCTGGTCCATCAACGACACCCAGAATATGAATTTAGGTCAAATCCAATGATGTCACGTCCTTTAAACAAAAACCAGGGAAGTGACAACTAATCAACAAGGCATACTAGTGAGCATAATCGAAGAAAACATAGGCCATCAAATCACACACAGAAAGAGAATATTTCCACATGAAATCGGCATGGCGACCAATGAAACTGTTGGAAGCCTCCATCAACTTACATATTTCTAAAACCTTTGTTGAAATTTGTTTCTGTCATACGTTAGAAGCTTGCATTTATAAGCTGTTATGAATATTTTGCATGCCACACATGAGTGATCAATGTGATATTGAACTTTCGCCATAAGAGTATTAACATGTTATGTTTCTGTATAATAGAGCTTCGGTACAGGTGTCTTTGTATTCCATCAGAGAGGATAACATGTCATCCGCGATGTAATACGATTACAGTACGAATCAATTCGTCAAAGCTTCGACAGCTTGCCAGGATGTCTATTTACTCGATGTACAGAAATATTATAATAATCATTCCGCATTGTCTTAAAGTGTGTATATTTATGTTTTTGACGTTTTGATGGCCAGATTGTGTCTCGGATTTTCAATGTTCTATTTAATTACTTGAATTAAATAATAAAAAAAACCCGCCTAAACGTCTATTTGTCGTCAATGTAATAAGGATTTTGAGGACCTTTCTTTTAGTACATTGATTTCACAGCGTAATGTTAATAATAACAAAACATCTCTTCTTGACAAACTGTATAGATGATGGTAAAACTACATCCAGATTTGTGTATGGTTATGTCCAATTTGTATAACAGTTCATTTGATTAAACAAGAACTGTAAGCCAAAGGCTAACTAATACGCCCCCGCTGCAATATAAACCAGAACTGTAAGCTAAAGGCTTACTAAGGCAAAGCATTGCAAAGCAATCCATAGTCTGCCACCAGTAATGATTTCTTTATTGACTGAGCTGTACACTTATTTAAATATACTAGTCACTGACATACTTCCTGTACCAAAACATACTTACATACCAAATCTTTGTTAGACCAGATGAAACAGTTTTACTAAAATTGTAATATTAGTTAAGGAAACGATGTCAGGACAAAGATTTTTAACAAAGGGCCATTACTCCTGAAAAAGGGTCGAAATGAAAAAAATACTAGCCTGATGCACGACTCGGCCAGGGGTTTATTAGGCAGACAAAGGTTTATTCAACAGCAGATTAGGAAAGGTTGTCAACACAAGATTTTTTCAACGAAGGGCCATCACTCCAAAAAAAGGGACAGATTGAAAAAACAAAACCTGGATGCACAACATCAGGTGGTAGTTATCATATGTGAACATTTTCATTGAAATTGGCCCAGAAGTTTTGGAGAGCATTTTTCAACAAAGGGCAATCACTCCTTTAAAAAGGGTCAGAATGAAAAAAATAATACCTGGATGCACAACTTCAGATGGTAGTTAGCATATCTGGAAAGTTTTGTTGAAATCGGTCCATTAATTATTTTAGAAGAAGTTGTCCGGACAAAAGTTTTCTACGGACAGACAGAGGTAGAGGTAGCTAAAGTCTGTTTATCCTCATCTAAACGTTTTTTTTTTTTTTTTTTTTTTTTTTTTTTTTTAAANCATTTCAATAAATTGTAGTGGAGATTTAAGAGTTTCAAGACACAGGTAGTACGATGACTCGAAAGATCCATCGTTAAACAACAGGAATGATGGGTAGGAGAAGGAAACTGTGGGATTTGGTCTCTGAAAGGCCCTTTCAGGACAAAACAAAATAATAATTAAATCCGAATTTGGCGGGTCTTCACATTATTAGCCTCTTACGATTAACAATAAAGGGGTTGTATAACAAGAAATATTTCTTTTTTTCTTTTTACGTGAAATAGGTATTTTAAGCGTTAATTCACAAAGAAGAAAAAAGTTATAGTTCCAATATTTTGCCAATACTTATTCACATTAGAGTCATCAGCGACCACATCGAGGCCGTTGTACTTTCGGGTTTTTGCGAAAAAGTCGTCTGAAATAATATTAGTATATGCAGAAACGTTATGATTTTCAGTTATACACTTGTGAAGAGAAAAAAAACCTTGCAGTACTCCCAGTTACAAATCTCATTTCCATATGCTGAATCATTGCAGCGCATTATTTGGCCCCATACAATTTCGTTTCGTATATTAGTTTCAAACAGTCACCAAAAGACACATTTCGATTTTGTTATACAATCTATACATTTATATTCAGACATTCAGTATTAAAAATGACACCACAAGAAATAATCAATGAAACATGTAAATGATATAAATAATCAAACAAAAAATAATGTTTCGAAATATTTATTTTATTTTATAACCAACATATGCAAAAAACCTGAAACAGCACAAATTATTTATTTTTGAAATGAAAGCTGGAAAGAAAAACATTGAGAGCAGAAAGACGATATTAAGCTTGTAGAATCGTATAACATCACATTCATACAAAAAATATATGTTGAAATTGTATTCATTTATGAGAAAGCAAAACGGAAAATACATACAGTCGCCATTGTGAGTGTCAGATATAGGTCAAGATACCCGGATGATGTGTCTCGTAGCTCACACGAGATTGTTTGACGTCACTACAAGAGATCTGTTGACGTCATCAGAATTTTAAAAAAAATCAACATCTTGTGAATAATGTCTTTTTTGTGTTTGTTCGTATCTGGCAAGTTCACCGATATTATTGTTTTTTAAATTCATCTTATTGCCCAGCCTCTTAGCCATCTATTTTGACAAATTAAGATTCCATAGAAAATAAATAAATAAGTAGGTGACAAAAATAAAACAACAATCAATGCAGGTAGCAGTTATCATAAATGATATTCCATTCTTTATATAAAAAAGTATAAAAAATAAGGGAACATATAGAAAACTTAAAATAACAACATTAAAATGTTGATAAATAGTGAAAAATGTACAATAATATATTCGTTACAATATTAGCAAATCTTTATTTCACCAACATTACGGAAAACACCTAAACTGTTAAAACAGAGCAGCAGTACAAACCAAGAAGGAGCAAAAGTGTGAAAAATATTAATATAAATTAAAATAAAAACAATGACAAAAACATGCACTCTTTGCTTGACAAATGAAACAGGCGTTTTTAATAGCTCGCAAAATAAGTTTTTTGTTTTCAAAACAATCTTCGCATTATAATAAAAATATTCTCTTAAATTCATTCAAGATATTCCAAAGATAATAAGAACGTTACTATTCGCCTTCATTCACAATCTAGAGAGTCAGGAATAACACAGCTAAAATCGAGCGAATTTGGGCGTCGTAATCCATACGAGTCGTTGTCCAAGTCAGTTGTGCTATATGAGGGACAGTGTGGTCGATATGGGCCAGCTCTGACTACGATCAATACTATTGTGAAAGTATAGACATCAGGTTAAGGGCACTAGCCGTTTAATGCTGACGAAAATGGGCTAAAAATAGATACGGTGAATCTATTTTCTTTAACAGAATATATTACTGATAGTCAAAGCACGTGACCTATCTACGTTACCACAAGAACAAGAGCGGTAAGCTTTGTCAGAGTGATGATGGCGTCGTCGACCACATTGCAGTTTTAATGTCGAGTTACAGACCGCCCGTGGGGAAAGAGTCAAGCGAAGGCTACAGATAGCAGAAATGGATAAAATTGCATTGTGGTTAGCAAAAAAAGGAATATGGATTTATAACAGAGAGTAAATCGCAGTGAAACTTGGTGTCGGTGTTGTCAGTGGTTATATTGGCAGTATTAGCGGGTTGTAGAAGTAGCACATAGTTGTAGTAGTAGTAGATGTAATCGTAGCAGTAGCGGTTGTTTTCATATTAGTAGCGTTGTAGGACTAGCAGCACTAGTAAATTATAAGCAGTGGCTATAGCAGAAGTTGTTGTTATAGTTATAATAGTATAATTTTAGATACAAATTGAAGTTGTAGCATAAATGATAGAGGTGGTATTGTAGCTCTACTATTCCTTCTATTACTGTTAATGCAGCTATTACTACTACTACTACTACTACTACTACTACTACTGCTACTACTTCTACTACTACTATTACTACTACTTCTACTACTACTAATACTACTACTACTACTCCTACTACTACACTAATACTACTACTACTACTCCTACTACTAATACTACACTACTACTACTACTAATACTACTACTACTACTACCACTACTGCTACTACTACTACTTCTACTACTACTACTACTGCTACCACTACTACTACTACTACTACTAGTACTACTACTACTACTACTACACTACTGCTACTACCACAACTACTACTACTACTCCCACTACTACTACTACTACTACTGTTACTTCTACTACTACTACTACACTACTACGACTACTACTACTACTACTACACTTCCACTACTACCTCAACTACTACTACTACTACCACTACTCCTACTACTACTACTACACTACTACGACTACTACTACTACTACACTATTACTACAACTACTACTACTACTACAACTACAACTACTACTACTACTGCTGCTACTACAACTACTACTACTACTCCTACTACTAATACTACACTACTACTACTACTAATACTACTACTACTACTCCTACTACTACACTAATACTACTACTACTACTACTACCACTACTTCTACTACTACTACTTCTACTACTACTATTACTACTACTTCTACTACTACTACTACACTACTACGACTACTACTACTACTACTACACTTCCACTACTACCTCAACTACTACTACTACTACCACTGCTACTACTACTACTACTCCTACTACTGCTACTACTACTACCACTGCTACTACTACTACTACTGCTCCTACTACTACTGCTGCTCCTACTACTACAACACCACTACTACTACTACTACTGCTACTACTGCTACTACTACACTACTACTACTGCCACAACTACTACTACTACTACCACTACTGCTACTACTACTACTACACTACTACCAACACCAATAATACTACTACTACTACTACTACCACTGCTACTACTACTACTACTGCTCCTACTACTACAACACTACTCCTACTACTACTACTACTACACTATTACTACAACTACTACTACTACTACAACTACTACTACTACTACTGCTACTGCTACTACTGCTGCTGCTACTACTACAACACTACTACTACTACTACTACTTCTACTACTACTATTACTACTACTTCTACTACTACTAATACTACTACTACTACTCCTACTACTACTACCACTACTGCTACCACTACTACTTCTACTACTACTACTACTGCTACCACTACTACTTCTACTACTACTATTACTACTACTTCTACTACTACTAATACTACTACTACTACTCCTACTACTTCTGCTACGACTACTACTACCACTACTGCTACCACTGCTACTACTACTACTACTACTCCCACTACTACTACTACTACTACTGTTACTTCTACTACTACTACTACTACTACTACCACTACTACTACTACTACTGCTACTACTACTACTGCTGCTCCTACTACTACAACACTACTACTACTACTACTACTACTACTACTACTACTACTACTACTACTACTACTACTACTACTACTACTACACTACTACTACTACTACTACTACTACTACTACTACTACTACTACTACTACTACTACTACTACTACTACTACTACTACTACTACTTTCTCTACTACTATTAATACTACTTTAACTTCCTTTACTTCTATGACTACTGTTGCTATGACTACTACCGTTACTACTGCTCCTTCTTCTTCTTCCACTTCTACTTCTACTGTGAACTTCTACTACCCTACTACTTACTCAAAGCTACTACACATGCTGCTGCCACTACTATTGGAAGGTGGTTATAATAGTAGAACTCTCTGTAAAAATTGAGGTTTTTAAATGAAGCAGCGGTAACATCATAATTGTTACGGAAGCTGCAATTAATAGATTAGAAAAGGTAAAACGGTTGATATTAATCATAAGATTGGAGTTTATCGGATATATATTTATATATACATATTTCCTAAAATGTATTATGCTCTCATTGTAAGGTTTCTACTTGGTTTTTTTTTATCCTATCATATGTAGATTATGTGTATTGTGTTTTTAATAATATCAATTGGACAATTATTATATTTTAGTTTCGTCTGCACAAAACACGTGCAAGCTAGAGTGTTGAACATGCGTACAGACACGTGCTCGGACGCGAGACGTAAAGTGCGCATGTAATCGCGTCAACAAACACATGCCAACATTCGTGTCGATCCGGCAATATAACTGCTAATGTATTAAGTAAGCTGACACACAAACATCAAAGGATACTGACTATCACCATTATTTGTAATTAAAAAATAATAATATCTCCCTCATTATATTTCCGGTGATGAAAGATAAATTACAACGACTACAATTTTTACGTAAATGGTCAAAAAAAATCGTAAATAATAAATTTAAGGAGACTGAATATAGGTTCGTCTGCTATTCTAATGTTGATTGTAGTATATATATATAGGAAAATCTGAATCTGTTATACATACACTAGCGTCGATTCTATTCATATCCTGTCGTAATCTATAAGCCAAATCTCACTGATACTCGTAATATGTCATTTTCAAAAAAACAATTGTATGCAAAGTATCTTGGGGAAATCGCATTAATAAATGTTTTAAAAGCAACGTGATCGTATATAAAACAAGAATTCAATGTTTTTCAAGGGTCTACACAAAATGCCAAAATAGCCATTCACAGTAAAAAAAGTGAAACATTCGCAAGGCGCGAGGAAACACCAAACCTAAACGACATACATCATGAACCTGCATCAAAACGAGTTTTAAATATTCACGCTTTAAGATTTGTAGTACAGATAGACGAGAGCTTAACCACGTATTTTGAAATGACATAATGTGTACTTTGTAAAGATAGATACTTGATTGCTTATTATATATTTGTGTGTGTGCGGGTAAAATCTATATTCGACTAACTGAACCTTTAATTTAGAAATTCGATATTGCAACCTTTAATGATAAAATTATCACTATAATGACGTCACAGTTTGATAAGGTGTGTGTTTGAATAACTATCATTCTTATATGTCTGTTATCAATAAGGGTCTGGTCTTGGCGAACGGGTCACCATAAACAATCGCGGAGTAAAATATTTTATGTACTTTTGCATTTTCGCAGTAAAAGCGATGTAAAATGTAACCTCAAATGTCAATCAAAAGAAAGAAAAAAAAATTGAGATTAAAAAAAAAATCGATATAATTACAGAACCCGAAAACAATTAAATATACTTGAGTTTTCATGATATGCAATGACGAAATGCACATACACGTAATTTTAAAAGAATACTTCGAGGTACAGATGTTTTAGAGATATAATATGACAAAAATATTTAAATGGATCGAATTATAATTGGAAAAGCTATTTGATATTAACTAATATTCGAGATATGAGATGAAGAATATATTAAAATGAATCCAATGATTATTAAAAAGTAAATTCGACATAAACTGGTACTCGAGATATGCAATTACGAATAAATTGAATTCCGAATATTTCACAAAAGTTTTATCAAATAACAGTTATGATATCTAAATTATTTCAAAACATTGCTATTTTTCTAATAGACAAATAAAAAGAAATTGAACACGAACATTTTGGTGACCAAACGATTGTTACAAGAACAATAAAACTACCGCTTAAGTCGATTGTGAGAGCGTGTACTGGATAAAACGTGTTGTTTGATATAACAACATACACGAGAAAAGATAATAATTACTACATTTTAAAATAGTCCGGCAGTTCTTCGATCGGTTTTAAAGTATAGCGAAAACAAATATAAAAGAAATGCTGACAGCGTCAAAGCAGTACGCTACGTGTCTTCGATAAATGTTTGTCTGTGAATATACCACATACCATCATGAAATGTAAATATGCTTGGTACGTGAATAGCAATATTAGAAATTAATGTTACCTGGAAAAAATCTGATTTAATTTAAGTTAATATATATAACAAAATTTGTTCACAGAAAGAATTATAAAAAATATATTTACGATAATTACTTAACACTGAAATCGCTCGTTATCCATCGAATATTGCCACAAAAGTGTCATAATTTTTTAAACGTTTAAATCTCCAAACGTTGATTCGTTTTAGAATTAACTTGTTTATTTCCCAATAGAAATAACGCTAAGTGTCTAATATAAGAGAAGCGACACGTGTTTCTCCAGCTCTGAAAACGATCGATCTTTAAGTAAATCTCTCGCTAAATGTCTCATAATGTTAATTGTACAAACGAAGCATTGTGTTACTACAGTAAATCCTTAAATGCATTTCAATTTAGAGAATAAAATTTTAACAAACATGTTTTGCAGATATCCCTAAAAGACCTTTTTCGAGTTACGAAAAATTCTTGCGGTGGCAATAATAAAAGAGAAAAGAAAAGAAAATCCGGAACAAAAACAAAGTTATTCTTCTTAGAAAAATAGTAGAAAAATGTTTTCCAACAGTTGTTAAAAAATTGCAAAACAAAAGTTGCAAAAGTTTCCTACCTTCCACAGGTGCGGGTCCTTCAGCCATACCGAACTTGAGAAAGTGTAATCAGCAACAGGTGTGTCCAAGTTTATCAACAGGTGAGTTGAAGTAAGTCACAGGTAAGATGCAGGTAGGGAGGGAAGGGATGAAGACTCTGGGTAGGATGCCAACGTGTCAGAGTAGGATGACGAAATGATGTGCACGACCTAGCCTTATATCTACTCAACTATCTGCCGTCTGTCGGCAACTCTAGATGGGTCTTAATAAGGCCTGGATACAAACTAAGAGTTTAATGAATTTTGCTGTGAAAATTTAGTTATGCGACTCTACAAGTTAATCGTCTTACCTTTCGCCCCGTTGACGCAGAATATTCATCATTGCTTCGACGATATTACACAGTGGCCAATATAATCATCACACAGCGTTCGTCATCTGTCGTCATGTTGGTACGGAGTTGTGACGTCACTTGGATACGGTGAAGCCATAAAGATCCTGCTATTGGCACAGCACAAACGTCTGTGGTAAAGCGTCAGAGAGCTCGTGGGGAGCACGAGAAAGGCGTCGTGCCTCGCATCTGTCACTCGGCAATAACTCCTGGTGGCGCGTGTAATACAACCCTTTCGTACAGAGGGTGCCATTTCTGTAAAACATTTATCAGCTCCAGAGAAATGGATAATCCTAAGATGGAAAAATATAGAGAGAAGATATTCCTTCTTTACAATGTGAAAATCTAGTCACTGTTCCACCATGTGTTCATACGCAATACTGTATTGTAGGCGGCGATCCAATGCTTTCTTGTTTCATTCACAAAACGACCCGTCCTTCGATACTGTTGGTTGCTGAATTGGTATAGCAGTTATCGATCCGGTTCTATTTGAAGCCACCATGCCTTGACACGGTACAAATACAGAAGCTTCCCATACACTCTAGAAAATAAATATAGCACGTGTGCTATTCATACACAGTCGTTGCCGTAGTTGTGTTGTGCACGCGGTTGTGCTCCATTCTGACGTAGCAGAAGACAGTAGCAGGTACATTGCTTTGTGTTGTTTTGTTTAATTCACGATTTTACCTCCTCGATACAGCCAAGTCCATATGAAGACAAATGCTTAGGTAGATATCGTCGAAAACGAATGGTTGGTAGCAGAGAAAAGAAATGGCTGAGATAATCAGCGCTGCAACGAGTGCAGTAGGCTAATTTTGATTTCTTCAATGGCCCCTAAGTCACGGAGAAAAACTCTGATTCTGCAGAGAGCCCCAAATTACTTGCTTCTTACGATAATGCATAGGGAAACAATAGTTTTTTGTATTTCTCCAAATCTGTACAGGGAAATAGGTCAATTGATGTTGAAAGAAGCACGAAATGTTTCCACGTTAAAAGCCCGCAGGTTTCATCTCGACATAACAAGCATCACACTGGATCCGTCTCAGTGTAGAATACAGGAAGTTCAAAACGTGCCAGAACAATGGTAAGACAATTTTGCAGTATAAACGTAATTTAGGTGCATACAAATCTCAAGCATGATAATATATATTTTTTTTAAACTGATAAGTTCTATTTTGTTTTCGTTAATGCATGGTCTACCTGATTTGTCGTTTCTCCCTTGCCAACGTCGTAGATTCCCGACCATACTTTCAACACGCAGGGTCCATTGCAATTGTTCTTGTCCCGTTTATTTAATGATTTTACTGTCATTGGTTTTCTTTTGAACCCACTTATTACTTAAGTAGTTGGTTTTTTATTCTAAACACCAAGTCCCATGACATATTCTGATTTCTGTTATTTGCTGCATTCGATTCGAACTTTAACAGACGTGTGTATTTACACTATATATATGTCACTATATAAGTTGGCGCACGTGTTGATACAGTGATTATTTTCTTCTAGAAAAGAGGAAGCTGGATTGTTAAAGTTCTCGCTTGCTATACTTCATTTCAATCTATTAATTATACTGACTTGTAACATTTAGTTTGTCGTAGTCTGCTTACGAAGGTTACTCCCAAAACAAACCTATCTATGCCATTATTCAAATTAAAGTCCAACTTCTGAAATCGCCAACAAAACCATGCACGGCCATCATTATATAAGATTTGGATTTTATCTATTGTGTTTAAACGTTCCTTACAATAATTTTCTTTGATATATCAAGGATATTGCTTGTTAAATGTTAAAAATAAACAAATTGCTATCACATTGTAAGTTAGAAACATCACTGACAATATTGCTTAATAAACAAATGCAGAAATATAAATTTTAAAACCATAAAAAAATAAAAAAATGAATATTTAACCAAGAAAATAGATTATAAAAGATTTCTACTTGTTGAAATAAAAAAACACACAGTTTTTCATTGAAAATGTATTTTTGCAATTACTTCTTGTGTTGGGTATAGGTACTTAACATTATATCAACAATTAAATATAAAAGATTGCAAATATACATGTATTTTGTATAAAAAGGTAAATTGCGAAATATTGTATAAATCCATTATTCATTTACTGTTATTCGAAGACATTGACAAAAGACACGGCGTGACATTTAAACTCAGACGTCAGTACAAGGGAATTGTGTATTCCGTCTTTGCGTATTGCAGAGTTATCTTCTCTTGGGAGCAGGTATTGATTGTAACGTCATTGGTCTGTGTTAGAAAATAACGTCGTTTTCTCAAAAATTGATGACGTTATTCTCACAAACAAGTGACATAACAATCAATACCTGCTCCCAAGAGAAGATAACTCTGCAATACGCAAAGACGGAATAGGTGATGGTTGTTTATTTGAGAAATATCAAAATGGTAGATTAAATGGGAGAAATCGTGTTCACGTTTCAATTAAAACAATTTTGTATTAACAAAAAACGATTTATTTACTGGAAATGTTGTTTTAATTCATGTATAAAACTTTTTGTTTTTGTTTTTAATAACTAGAATGGCATTTTAGTGCGTTTAGTGCGTTTAGTGTATATCTGTAAAATAACAAAACTATAAAAACCAGAAAACAAACATTTTACCTTCATCCTCATTGGTTTAATCATAATCACATGGAGGTCGGTAATTTGTGATATAGACTCGGTGTTATTATTTTCAGAAACACTTGGTCAATATTCACTTTATGACGCCATTTAAATGGTAACGCCACACTTTTCTCTGTCAAATTCAGTACTTTCCTCCGTGTAATTTCCATAGTTATATCTTCTAAAACCTTATTTTGCCTCTAATATAATAGATAAAGACTTCTATTTCGGTCAAAATGTGATCATATGGATCTGGAAAAGTAATATTGGCCTCGACTTCGTCTTGGTTAATATCGCTTTCTGAGGTCCATATAATCATACATTCACCCCAAAATTTATAATTAACTGATAATTACAATACGCACCACATTCAATATCATCGTATATACAACTCATATTTTCTAGCAGCAGCAAAATCATTATGGATATTGTGCAACAACACTTGATAAAAATAGTGAAATGTATGACGCTTCTTTGCATTAGTTCCCATTGACAACGTCGTGACCACCGCTCTCTTTTACGTAAGAGAGAGAGAGAGAGCATGCGTATTTCAGTATGTCAGTAAAACTAGACCAGAAGCTCCCTTGGGTCAGGCCGTGAACACAGGCTACACAAAGAGAGCGATGGGTAACGTCGGCTGCTTACGTACTTGCATAGAGCAAACGTGTTTGGCGACACCATTCTGTCAGCAATTCTGCTTCTCGGCGGTTTCATTTGCGGCGTTACTGGGACTTCAGCAAAATATGAAGTCCATAAGTGTTACATAGGAAATAATGCTGTAGGCAATGAACTTTAGGTATAGCATCAATAACGTTCCCATTGCAAGTCTGATTGCCGATGGCTCTGGAATATAATAAACCAAAAAATCAAGACTTGGACGGATTTTTTCTTTCGATTCTTTCTAAGATAGATTTTTGTCTAGATAAGAAAGTCTTATTCCTGTCGCTATGACGTTATTAAATACGTCTGATAATTCTTTTTTTTTTCCTGCGTGTATTTTCAGCTTCTGATATTATTTGATATTAAGATATATTTGTTTCCATGACGATTACACATGGAATAAATGTTTGATCGATATTGGTCCCGTGATAAGTAGTTGTCAAACATACGAAATCTCATCAAATAATCCATCCTTCATGGTATGGCATATCTTATTGGACTTCCTTATCCTAATGTTCAATCGCAAGAGGCGACAAATATATAGTTTGTGTCTCCAGTTGCAAGAATTCAAAAAAGAAGGAAAAAAAACCTGTTTCTATTTCCATGCAACATATTTAATCAAATTAGGTCACAACATCCTTGCATTTTTGAAATGTTTCAAACGCTGATGCAATTTAAAAAAATTACACACATATTCATATGTACAACCTTGCAATAATGGTTTCATTTTATTATCGAAACTGCAAATACAATCAATGTTATTGAAGGGAAGGCCCACTTTTGGGGTTGGGGAAAGAGAATACTTTAAATGCACCACCCTATATATTATATATAATGTTACCCAAACACAGGGAATACATTTTATACAATCACTAGATTCACGAAGTAATTAAACACCTGTTTGATGCTGTAAGCAAAACTTAAAAAACATTTAAACAGCACCACATGTCCATTTAGTCCTTAAGTGGTGTATTTGTTTGTGCTTAACGTCCTTTCAACAGCTATGGTTAGATAAGGACGTGTAAGGTTTGGGTGGTGGAGGGAAAGCGGAGTACCCGGAAGAAAAAGCACCATTACCTTGCGATTTTCCCACATAAGTATCGAACTCGCGACCAAGTGGCGGAGGGCCAGTTATCATAGAGGGCCAGACGACTTAACTCTCCCCAACCGTGATACTAAAGAAGATTGTAATTAAAACCATAAACATTATATAAAAACGTCTTTTGGGAAATGTAAATATTTGATATAAGATGTTTATTGTCCTTGTTCTAGGACATCACTATCAGTTGTTTACTCTCTAGTAAGAATGTGTAGGTCGTGTAACAAGACCAATCTCGAAGAAACAAAAAGGCTTGCCTTCCTTAAAGAAGGACCACAAATGTATCATATTGCATATTTAATTTTCTCCAAAGAGTTTTTGATATCAATTTAATTTTGCAAAGCTCTAATATAAAATGATTTTTTTTTTATATAACAACGAATATTGTCTGATTGAGTTGACATAAACACCACGTCATTACTTTAGTATCTCTACAGATCTTTCATTTTTCCGGATGATAGACAAATATTTGCAGTGAAGCCTCGATAAAGCAGCTACTGTTAATGTCAACGATATACCTTAATGCAAATGAGCGATTTGTACTCTGGAAAAAGCATGTTTACTGCTAAGTTTATGCCAGTGACATACGTATGCAATAGATTACATCGTTTTCGTAATTCTTTGCAAAAATCGCCTCGCAGGCATTTCAAACGATTGTTAGGGCTTGATACCACGGGAAAGAAACCTGGTAGCAACTGCAAGATTATTCTCATTTTCAGCTCACCAGGGCCTGCCAGCTTATGGGATGGTGCGGCGTCCGTCGTCCGTCCGTCGTCCGTCGACCGGCGTCAATATTTTACTTTAAACAACTTCTTCTTAACAACCGCAATACATAAGGTGATGATTTTTGGCCAGAAGCAAACTGGGATGAAGGGCTACCGAGTTTGTTAAAATAAATGACCTTCATCTATATTCAAGGTCACAGGGGTCAAATATGTTAAAAACTTTAAACAACTTCTTCTGAATAACCAAAATGTGCAGGATGATGATATTTGGCCCATAAAATGATGGGATGAAGCTACTAAGTTTGTTCAAATGAATGACCTTGAATTATGTTCAAGGTAACAGGGGTCAAAAATGTTTAAAATCTTAAAACGACCTCTTCTGAATAACCAAATTACCCAAGGTGATATTTGGTCAGTAGCATGTTTGAATGAAGGGCTGTACAGTTTGTTCAAATCAATGACCACTCATATTCAAGGTGATAGTGGTCAAATGTCTAAAAAAAACTTTAAACAAATTCTTCTGAATAACCAAAATGCCCAGGATGTTGATATTTGGTCAGTTGCATTCTGGGATTAAGGAATACCAAGTTTGTTCAAATGAATGACCTTAACTTATATTCAAGGTCACGGGGGTCAAATGTCGAAAAAAACCACTTTTAATAACTTCTTCTGAATAACCAAAAGGTGCAAGATGATAACAGGGGTCAAATATGTATTCAAGGTCATATATGTCAGTTGTCTAAAAACATTTGTAATTAACTTCTTCTGAATAACCAAAAGGACCAGGATGTTGATATTTGGTTAGTAGCATGCTGGAATGAATGACATTCACTCATATTCAAGGTTAAAGAAGCCAATTGCCTAAAGAATTCTTTTTAAACAACATCTACTGAATAAACCAAGATGTCCAGGGTGATGATATTTGGCAAGAAACATGCTGGCATGAAGTCTCAATATTTGTTCAAATCGATGACCCTGACCTATGTTAAAGGTCACAGGGGTCAAATATGTTTAAAATCTTCAAACGTCTTTTTTGAATAACTAAAAACCCCAGGGTTATGATATCTAGCCAATAGTATGCTAGGATAAAGGGCTACCGACTTAGTTGAAATCAATGATCTTGACTAATATTTAATGTCATAGGGGTCAAATATGTTTAAAATCTGTACAAAAGGTTGATATTTGGCCAGTAGCATGCTAGGATAAAGGGCTACCAAGTTCATTCAAAGTAATGACACTGACTTATATTCAAGGTCACAGGGATCAAATATGTTTAAAATCCTTAATCAACTTTTAAATAACCAAGAGGCCCAAAATGATGATATTTAGACAGTAGCATTCTTGGACGAGGCTATTAAGCTGTTACATTTGTATTATCTTTCAATATCACATTTTGTTAAATATGTATAAACATCTTCATGACCTTATCTCAATTAACAAAAGGTCTAGTGTGACGATGTATTTCTAGTGGCATGCAGAGATAAAGGGCTATACAGTTTGTTCAAAATAATGGCCTTGTACGACTTTCAAGGTCACAGGGGTCAAATGTTTTAAATCTTTTAGCAGGTTCTTTTGAATGACTTATAGTCATGAATCCTGATATTTTGCCTGTAGCTTTATTTTAGATCACTTTTAAGATTATGTAAAAGTGGAGATAATTCGGATACTTAACATTCGATATTTACGATTGACAGTTCACCACGTTTCGTCGTCCATCTTGTTGCTTTCACACTCGGAACCTAATTACGTAACCGGAAGTGTTTCGAGTAGTGCAAAGTGCCGTGTTTCTGTCTATATAAAGCGGTGGTTTTGTACAGTTCGTCAGTCAGAAGTAAAGTCCTCGTAAGACTGCCTGACTCACTCTTTCTCTCCTTCTTTCTAGGACTCGTTAAGTAATAAAGTAGGACCAGCAACAATGTTTAGTGTTAGGGTTAGAAAGTAGTCTGTACACATGTCTATATAGAATTCCAACGTAGAGTCCGTCGTCTATGCTTATAGGAATAGGCCTCGTAGCCACTAGTATAAATGAACGGTGTTTTATCGTGTGCGTAAGGGTGTGAGATATGTTATCGTGTATTGTACTGATATTTCTTTACACTTGTTGTGTTTAATAAAAGATATTGAAGATTATATCCTTGAGTCTATGTTCATTTGCCAGACTTCATGTTCATTAATTTATAAGACCCCAATGGACCCGAGATCAACGAACCTGGGTTAGGTTTCTTGGATAGAAACCGTTCCTTTTACATTGGTGCCGTACTGACCAGGATCTTCGCAACCCATTTGGGGCATTTTTGAATTTTGTGTGAAAAAAATTGTAGAATTTGAAGTTGAAGTAATGGCGAATGAACGTGATTCAGGTGTGTTTACTAGGAGTAAAGGTTCAAGGTATCTTGTAGATTCTGGATCAGCTGTAACATAGTTACTAAGGAAATGTATAATGCTATGCCCGAGGGTAATGGACCAGAATTAACAAGCAGTGGTATCATGCTGTACTCTGCCTCGGGTGACAAGTAGTGGTGGTTGGCAAAGCCAACTTTAGATTTAAAGTGGGCAAATTAGTGTAAGAACAGGAGGCTATAGTGGCTAGGTTGGACCAATTATCAGGGATTATAGGTGTAGATTTCCTGGTTAAACATGGAGAAGAAATCAATTTTAGGGACAGGACTCTTAGGTTAGAGGGTCAGTGTGTCAACCTAGTTACAGAAGGGTACAAAGGGTGTGCCCGAATAAGGGTGTGTGAGACTGTCTCCGTACCAGCTAACTCTGAGTGTCATTTTAAGGGTTATATATAAGGTGCTATAGATAGTGCAGAGGGTATTGTAGAACCAAATGCATTCATAGCTAAACAGGGACTAATGGCGGTAAGTGTGCTACGTAGACGCCACCAGGAAAAGAGATCAATCTCTCTGTTTTGAACCTTAGTACTAAAAGTGTCAAGTTGCAAAAACGACAATAGTAGTTCAGGGGAGATAACTCCGCAGCAAACTAGAGAAGACATGATGATAAAAGTCTCCACCCAGATACTGTTCATAGAATCTTGAAGTAAAAACACAGAAAGAAAGATTAGTGTTGTATTACATTTATTCTGTGTTGCACAAAGTACAAATGTAATCAGTGTGATTTATATCCTGATATAACAAGTATGTACTTCCGTTTAAAGATGTTTTCCTTGTGTTGCTTGCCCCGGTACAGCTTAAAAGACTTTATAATTTGGATATATTTTGATCTGCAGTTATAGAAACTGGGTACTATGGGTAGTATGCCATTTGGTGGTGATTCTGTGTATATTGTTTGTGTAGATATACATAGGGAATCTGTAATGCGAAAGAGCTGGAGATAATTGCAGTATTTGTTTTGTTATCCCATTTTCCTTATATTTTTTTTATTGTATTGTTATTATGTAATACTAAGGATTGTTTTTCTTATAGTTGTGCTTTGTGTAGAGATATCAGTCACATAGACAGTGTTTGGAGTGGAAAAACACAGTGGTTGACCATGCTTGAAGTGTGAGGCATGGTGAAGAAGTGGCTATAAGAAGGTAGTTTGCTGGGCACTGTAGATTATGCTCTTGTGCGATTGGAGAGTTACTGAGATTATGATATATACCATCTGTGTATTGCTGTTGTAGCCTATGCCAATTAATGCTTGAAATAACATCTTATTGCGAATGAAAAATGTGTTATTGTGACTGAAGATATTCTGTTGTATTGTATTTCATTTATTTTGTTAAGTATGTGTGTTAATGTGAAATGCTTTTTCAATTTTGTGAATTTATGATGCTGGTACTGTAATTGATAACAGATGATGTCATCTTCATGGATTATCTCATGATGAATTTAGTGGGTATTAAATTGTCATTTATTGTATATTGAATGAATTCATGAATATATTTAGTAATGAATTCTTCCCATAATACATTTTTGTGAAATGGATCTATATATTGTTTTGTAAATTAATTGTAAAGTACCAGAGAAATTGTTGACTTAATTTAGCAAATGTGGAACCCGAAGATGTCTATATAATGTAACTGTTGGATTAATGGTTATATATTGTGCACATTTTGTGTATTATTATTGTGATGGAATGCCACATTGATTTAATTGTATAAGGAGTGTATTGATTTAAGTGGCATTTTTTATTTATTTTTTGCAATGGAATATTACTCCTGTGCAGATGAGTGATGTTAGAAATGTGTGTGATTTGATCGAACTTTCCATGTTGTACTCTGTGGTTGTAAAGTTAGCCTGTGCTTGTACACTGTACTGAGTGAGGTTTTGAAGTGAGTTTTTCATTACAATCTTTAAGCGATCAAGTTTTCAAATTTTGTAGGTTTTGACAAATGTTTGAACATTTGTCTTTAGGGGGGAGGAATGTAAAAGTGGAGATAATTCGCATACTTAACATTCGATATTTACGATTGACAGTTCACCACGTTTCGTCGTCCATCTTGTTGTTTTCACATTCGGAACCTAGTTACGTAACCGGAAGTGTTCCGAGTAGCTTTTGCGCGACTATTGCACGTGCAAAGTGCCGTTTTTTTGTTTTTATAAAGCGGTGGTTTTGTATAGTTCGTCAGTCAGAAGTAAAGTCCTCGTAGGACTGCCTGACTCACTCTTTCTCTCCTTCTTTCTAGGACTCGTTAGGTAATAATGTAGGACCAGCAATAATGTTTAGTGTTAGGGTTAGAAAGTAGTCTGTACGGATGTCTATATAGAATTCCAACGTAGAGTCCGTCGTCTATGCTTATAGGAGTAGGCCTCGTAGCCACTAGTATTAATGAACGGTGTTTTATCGTGTGCGTAAGGGTGTGAGATATGTTATCGTGTATTGTACTGATATTTCTTTACACTTGTTGTGTTTAATAAAAGATATTGAAGTTTATATCCTTGAGTCTATGTTCATTTGCCAGACTTCATGTTCATCAATATATAAGACCCCAATGGACCCGAGATCAACGAACCTGGGTTAGGTTTCTTGGATAGAAACCGTTCCTTTTACAATTACAAGTTGAAGATTAATTCCAGGTGACCGATGCAGGCCAATTTGGTCTCTTGCTTACTTAAGTAGTTTCAATTTCTTCTAAAGTAAATGTAGTAATATACATGTATTGAATATTGGAATGTAGAATTTTAAATGTTGCCAGGGTACCTGCGTCGTACTCTAAAAAAAACCTCCTAACGTATACAGCGTGTGCTCTTTTTTTATTTATCCTTATTCCGAGAACAATGTTTTTTAAAAATATAAGTAGATGCTGTTCCTCCCTAAACGACTATCTTAAAAGAGAATCGTTCTTGAGTTCGCCTGAAGAAGCCCAAGAAGGCAGAAAGGCCTAGCGGTCAGTCTTGTGTACTTGATGTTTTATTTCATATTTTCCTTCGCATGAATTTGTTTCTTTATTACATACTATATATATATATAGCGTAATATTGAACAATTCTTGTTAAAATGTATAATTCTATAGGTGAAAATGTCCGTTTATCGATAGTTATCATCGAAATTATTTGAAAGGACCCCGTAATAGCACACGACACACAAAATATGTAGCCAACTTTACGCTCCTAAGTCAATATTTCTACTTGTGACTAGTTATAGTTAAAACATTACATTCACCTCCCCAAAGATAAATGTTCAAACTGTTATTTGCGCGTCATCCTCGATACTCCAGGGTTTACTCTCACTTTCGCCCTCTGCACCCCTTTAGTATATGTCATAGCAAAATAAAAGGCATGCGGCTTGGTTTTTGATTGATCTGAGGTAAAAACACCTGACTAATCGCTACGCAGATACCTGTTCTTTGAAGAGATTAGTTTGATATACACTAAAGGATCAAACTAGTCTTCATATCTCCTCCACAAGGTGGTGTATAATGGGCGTGCAATTTTGTCGTCACACATTCCAGGGGTGCAGAGAGCCATAGTGAGCGTATCCCATGGAGTATCGAGGATGTGTGCAAGTTTAAATAAAAGTATCTCGTTTTAAATTAAATAGTTGTCCTCGCTAGGTGTATTGAGTGCTGTCACCATTCCAAATAGAAAACTAGGTAGGTTTGCCCCAATGGCCGATAAAACTAGCAGCGACAGCTTTGGATGATGGAAGCAAGACATATGACAACGGCCTAGATCATAAAACGAAATCAACTTCCTCGTCTTGCATACAAGAAGCCCTACAACACAGCGTGGCGTTCTTAATGTGGATGATTTGAGTTGTCATTATGACATGATTTGTTTGAGATGCTACTATATATAAATAAAATATTCCCTTAACCAAGTTGTGCATTGCTGAATTAGAAATCGATCGTCACCCTATTTGTCCGTTTTAACGAACACGAGTTAACCGCGTGTACCTGGCTCAAGGACGGTAAAGCAATGACTAGAAATATAAAATAAGACAAAAATATTTAAAATTAAGTTTGTCAGTGCAGAAAGCAAAAAACCCACTCTTTACCGAACCCTATGGTCATTTTTTTTCCATTTAGGACACAACAATGTTCATTAATAAAATTAAACATGTTGACATTTCCATGACTTTTTTTTATTGTTATCACCGTGCTCAAAATTTGTTTTGTTTTCTTATTTATTAAGTCTGAAAAATACGACATTGAAAAATAAAATTAATGGATATCAAATGAGCAATTAAGCAGTCTACGTCGTCTATCTAATATCGTTTAAACTATATAATGAAAAAGAAGAAATTGTCGAATGTCAAGAAATTTTACTTTAAGTATTGAAAATGCAAATTACAGACTATACGACAGAGAGGACATAAAGACATAAACTGAACAAAACCATAAATTGATATAATGCTAGAATTTATTTTTGCAATATCTCCAGTTTAAAACACAATACGAAACACATTTTTTAGTACAGGAAGACGCTGCCAATATCTGTGGCGCCTCTGACGACAAATCCAGTTTAGAATAAGATAGGCAATTTGCGGTGTAGCATGTTGTACAATTGTAAATGGTACGAAACACTTGTATTCCTTAAGCTATCATAAAAACCAAATGTACAGAAGCTAGTGCAAACACTGACAGTGAACCTTTTCTGACAAATGATGTTAAATATGTGTAGTTTTGTATGAGTTAGTCCATTTCTTTGTAGCCAAGTAACTGAAGTTCAAATAAAGGTCAAATGTAGCATCTGTAACGAGACTTTAGCAGAGAGACCCTTGCTGCATCACTGTTGTAAGCGTTATATATGTGGAACCTTAAGTTAACCATATATTAACTGAACAACATCACTAAATGTAATAAATGAAGAAATACTAAGGAAGTCAATGAAGCGTTAGATGTAGGTCAAAGAATCAAACGAATATCCTCGATACTCCAGGGGTTATGCTCATTTTCGCTCTCTGCACCCCTGCAATATGTCAAAGCGAAATTGAAGGCAAGCGTCAAGCTATTTGATTGGTCTCATGTAAAAAATCCTGACCTATCACTAAGCTGATACTTGTACTTTGAGGATTACTGAGGAGCGACACCCGACTTAAAAGCCAGTAAATTTTACCTTTTATGCGACCGAGAGATTCATTTGATGTTCATCAAGGGATCAAACTAGTCTTCTCGTCTCATCCAAAAGGTGGTGAACACTGAGCCTTTTGATTTTGTCAGGACATATTCAAGGGATGCAGTGAGCGAAAGTGAGCGTAGCCCCTGGAGTATCGGTGACCAGACAGACGGCCCTTGTTTCTATTTCCCCCGCCTTCTTTTGAGAGTTGTCGCCCTGCTGACAATTATCATTGACAATTTCCTGTGATGCGTAAAACTATATTCGGCGAAAAAACCCGCGAAAACCCCCGGCGAAAAATCCCGCGAAAAACCCCGCGAAATTTTGATACCGTAAAATCTATACATTAAATATAATTTTTGTGGTTGGTATAACTTTTTGTTTCTCATTAAAGCTTGTTTAATAAAGGAAAATATTGTAGGCAATTCATAAGCGCCCCCGCACCTCCGGACAAGCTTCGATATAAAAGATAAATGGAAGTTTATCGCTCTGTTTGAAATATGGTACAAGACCAGGACCCTTATTCTTAAAACCGTTTTGTTTCTTGCTCAAGCATTGATTCTGTACCCAACTCAGCTTTCATGTATCTCACCTAAATCATGTTAAACGACCAAAAAGTCAATAGCAAACAATGAAATATGCATTCGGCTTTAAGTCTCTTCAAATGCTTTCCAAATTATTGACAAAATACGATTGTTTTTAATAACTTGAAACTGGAACTAAAAAAAATCGACCGAGCACGAAACACGTGCTTGAGCATGAGACCAGTTTCATGAAAACGTGCACGGATTTATTACGCGAGACTTCGCCAGCGTTAAGGAAACTCACCTATTGAAGTTGGTACCTTCGCGTGGCAGAGTATATAAGATCACAGTAATCACGGTGTAAGGGCCAGAACTCTGTTATTCGAGGGTCACGGGGTCAGTTTTTGATATGTGGCTACTCCGACTTAAAACGAATCACGTACAACCTGTAAAATCAACATTTATTTCAGTGTAAAATTTAAAAAAACAGAAAAGGGAAGATAATATGCTTATGTCACTATAAAGTACTGCATTAAGTAGGAAGTTAGCAAAACTGAAACGAGATAATGTCCTCAAATCTAGATTGAATTTATAGTTACACTTCATATTTAGAGGATTGTATGTTATGATTAGTTTCTATACGTCATTCATGCTAATTATTACTGTTGCCATTATTCCATTATTTCCCCACCGAGTTGTTGCCTATATAGATGGGTTTGGCACTATATCGAGGGATATTGATATATGAGAAAAGGGACCTTGACATATTTGGCATAAAGCGAGGTGGCAATTAAACGGGGAACATTATATTGATGTTTTACCGTATCGATATTTAGCGATTTGAGATACATTACGTCATTGGCATTTTACACTTAAATCTCTAAACCATGGTTAACCATTATCTTAGCCTATTCAGGTTGCATGATCAATAGACATTAAGCCATTAAGGGCTTTCCGTTGAAATTATACATGTTATAGGCATTCCTAACAATTGATTAAAATCCTCTCAATACAAATAAAACTAAAAACAAAAATTAATTTGCTTGATAGAAATATGCAACCACATTTAGAGAGTATATAGTCCAATTTTGAAAGCCAAACGTGAAAAATAGTGGTAGGACTGTTTTCAGCGGCCTTACAAAGAATGAGTTCCATGCTTCGCCATGGAATAGATTGAGGCTGCAATTTCTGGGTAATTCAATAGAGATGGTTTCACATGTTACGTCACAGTGACGTCACAGACTGATGCCTCAGTTTCTTAACATACCTGACCTTTCACATTGGATTCGTCAGATAATCGTCGTCTGCGTCCAGTTACGTTTTTTTTATGTTATCCTGGATAGCATCAATGGTGTGTCGTAATCGCGTATTATTCGATTTGCATATAATCATGTTCCGTATATATAAATATATATATAATGATGAGGCCAGCCAAAGGGTATTCTATCAACCGATTACACATGGACGAAGTAGAAGCCATGTAAGAGGTATATGTATATAACGATTACGTATCCAATACCTAGAAACCATGCAAGAAGTGTACGTATGTATCAAGTACATACCTAAAGCGGGACCA
>NW_018408487.1:0-2365 GCF_002113885.1 Mizuhopecten yessoensis
CCCAAGTACATAAAATTAGTGTTGGGACGATTGTCGCTAATAATCAAAAACTATTATCGCCCAGGTGTGACGTCGGCGACAATCGATTGAAACTTGTCACTATCAATAGTTTGAAAATATCCTTCACAGTAATTAAAACGGCGGAACTATAGGAAGGGAGATCACTCTCGCTGTCGCCTCATGGTCATGATTAAAAATGGCAGCCACCGCTGCTGTTAGTAACGACGATGATTTGCAATTGTATCCCTATCCATGCAGGGACAGTTAAATCAGCTGTATGGAAATAGTTCATATTCTGGAAAAAAAGAAGGTTCGGTATTTTGAAATCGTTGATTGATAAACAAAACTAATGACTAAATTCTTTGAAATGGCATCAGTAGTTCATTAGAGGCCCCCCTACACCCGAAAGAAGAAGGTCATTGTCGTTAGCTGGTTGACAGACAGTTGAAAATAAACAAATGAAGTTATTTTTTAACACTTTGTAGTTTGTATTTTCTGTGATGTATTGCAATTGACTCTCAACATAAAATCTTGCGTTTATGGTCATGATACACACATGAAAATAAATTTTGGAAGACAGGTATTAGTGAGTACTGAACATGTTTAAGTAAGTACTATTACAAAGCCATCCACTCACCGTGCAGTTATGTTACATGCAGGTTAGCATACTACAGAGGGTGCCTAAAGGCCAAAAGGTGCATACAGAAGCAGTAAAGCATACTACATAATGATAAAGGATTACTAGCTTGTGCAGTCTGAAGCAAAATAAGTGCTTTTGTGTTTATGTGCATTTAAAATTATGTAATTTAAAACCAAAACAACACGCGTATACATTAGGAAACTACACAATACAAAAAATACATATTGCATATATATATATTATAATTTATTCAATCATTTTCAGACTTTTTCTGCACGTGTCTTCCAAATCGATTGAACTATTGATAATCAATCGGTTTGGGATTCCCATTAATCAATTGTAATTTTCTGTCATTCCCGACACTACATAAATCTACTCGTCCGACAGACTCGTTGACAATAAAAATCACTCGTCCGTCAGCAAAATCTGCTCCTCAGGACGAGCGGACGAGTGCTTTTGCCAAGCCTGAAGATACTTGCATGCATGTACATGTATAAACATAATTTATAAACTAGTACATCACAATTGCAAAATTTTGTAATACAGAAGTGAAAATTGTGTAAAAAGGTATTCTCGTATTTAAGACTTAAATTGTAAAAACCATCGACAACGGACCAATTTTTTTAAATAAAATTAAAAAAATGCAGAAAATTGTTTTTATATTATGAAAAATATGCAGCCTTGCACTGTTCACTTCAAAATGACAAATACCAATTTTAGTGAATTTTTATTTTTATTTTTTTATACAAATTTTTACATTGTATAAAAATTCATGGCCAGGCCTGGATACTGTGGTCTGCTACATTATATGGAAAGGTTTTTAATTTCAAGTTCAATAAAAACCCCATGAATGTCTAAAAAATGATACGATGAACAAAACGACATGTCAGGTTACCGTGTATTCCCTGAAACTCTGAAAGGTATAAGTAACAAAGGGAAGTAATTTTGAAAATGAAAAGTCCCATAATTCCACGTTTTCTTCAATAAAGTTGCATTTTGTGTTGAATATGGTACTTTGCGTCTTGTGCATGTAACTTGTGCATGTACTATCATATTAGACCTTGATATTATATAATGTCATAGTTAGCATAACGTCTATGACATCATAAATACTCACTCTGGTATCATAATCACTGTGTAATCATTGACACCGGATATAGCTAGTACCGAAGCGGGCATGGAAGCTGGACGTAGTCAAATAATGTCAATTTTTAGCTCACCGGGTCCGAAGGACCAAGGTGAGCTTATGCCATACCGTGTCGTCCGTCGTCCGTCCGTCGTCTGTCCGTCAATAATTTCTTTAAACGACTTCTTCTTAACCACTGATTGGAATTTAACTAAATTTGACTGGAAGCATCCCTAGGTGGTGTGGATTCAAAATTGTACAAATGGTTGGGCTGACCCCCCAAGGGGCTGAGGGCGGGGACAAAAGGGGGTATTTTGGCTATATTGCTACAAACGACTTCTTCTGTAGAACTATGCACTGGATATCAATCATATTTAGCCAAAAGCATTCATGGCAGGCAGGAATTCAAAATTGTAAAAATGGTGTGGCTGACCCCTGTTGGGGCTGAGAGGCGGGGCCAAAAAGGGTTATTTAGCTATATTACTTTAAGCGACTTCTTCTCTGGAACTAGGAGATAGATATCAACCATATTTGACTGGAAGCATCCCTAGATTGTGGGGATTCAAAATTGTACAAATGGTGGGGCTGACCCACCAGGG
>NW_018408487.1:3037-3539 GCF_002113885.1 Mizuhopecten yessoensis
AGCTAAATCTTTATTCGCAACAGCAAATATTGATTTGACTTGATATTTGCCAGTAGATTATATACATTATATGCTAAGATGATTTCTTATAGTTATATAGTCATGATAATACATGGAGTCGCTCTATATTATGCTTCTTTCTTTAGATATTGGTATAACTAATATTGGTGAAGTGTACGGCGAATAGCAATACATTGTACGGCGAATAGGAATGTTTTAAATAACTGGTGTACGGCGAATAGTTCATATAGTATACAGTATTTAAGTGAACACCTTGCCTAAATGTGATACATTTTGTTAAGTCCCTCCGCCTAAAAATGTAATGAGGCATTGATTAATTTCTACGGCATCGCTATTGCATAACCAAATAATTTCTGAACAATTACCCATACCTTGCGTTAGTTTCGTCAGATTTTTTTGGGATATTTTTTAATATGAGATTTCTTTTTTTTTTCGATTTTTTTTTCAATGGAACAAAATGAAACAAAAAACATAGCTAGTA
>NW_018408487.1:4276-5537 GCF_002113885.1 Mizuhopecten yessoensis
AGTCCACTGATGTGTGATCCCATTTTTATATGCTGGTCAAATTTGACGGGAGTATTATCGTCCGACCGGCATTGACCGTCTCCTCCTACATTTATTGACTGATCTCTTTGAAACTTGGTACATGTATACATTAATTTATAATCATGATATGAAGTTGTGATTCCCTTAAAAGAATTTTGATTTGAATATTTTTGCAAATAGTTATTGACCTTTGTTTATTTCAGTATTTGATTTTTTGTCTGGAGATCTCCTCCTACAATTTTTGATCGATTTCTTTGAAACTTGTTAGGCTTTATTATCATGACATGTTGTGTTTCCCTGAAAAGAATTTTGATTTGACAATTTTTACAAAAGTTATTGTCCTTTGTTTATTTCAGTATTTGATTTTTATCCAGCGATTTCCTCCTACATTTTTTGACCGATTTCTTTGAAACTTGGAAATCGTTAACGTTATAGTCATGATATATAGTTATGTTTCTTTGAACAAAAATTTGATTCGACTGTTTTTGCAGAAGTTGTTGCCCTTTGTTTATTTCTAGTACTTGAATCTCGTCCGGAGATCTAGTTTTCTATCGATTTCTTCGAAACTTGGTAGGCTTCATAATCATGATATCAAGTTGTGTTAATATAATGAGTTGGAGACTAATCTTTTGATTACTTGTTTTCCTCAAACTTTTAGAAAATTAAAGAAAATCGAAAGTTGACTTTGTAGTGAAAGGTGAGATTTATAGCATGCTATATATAGCTAGCTAGCCACTCTTAAGGTGATGCAAATCTTATTTTAATGCAAGTTAATATATAACACTATATGACATTCGACTGGCGTATATCGTTCCGCCCTACGCTACTCTTGTTAATTCACCTGGTCCGAAGGTAAATTTTGTCCTTTTCTTTTTCTTTGCCTTTATAGCAGCATTATACCAGACAAATTTTGCAAAAGGAAATGTCCTTGACCTTTATTCAAGGTCAAAGGGGTCAAATTTGTTAAAACACTCAAAAGATTTCTTCAATGTCATGTTGAATAGCTGTTTTACCCGTGTTTAAACAGAGTTATTGCCCTCTACACTTCATTCCATCTGTGACACCCTTTCAGGTGTTGCACCACTAGTAAAGGTTTTGTATGTGACAACAGGGACTGGTAGCACCCTAGGGAGAGTCTTTTGTGAACTTTAACATTATTATGGAATGAAGTGTTAGAGGGGCGATAACTCTGTTTTCGTTCCTCTGAACGAAATGTTAACACGGCTAAATGTAGCTAATT
>NW_018408487.1:14511-15087 GCF_002113885.1 Mizuhopecten yessoensis
TTTTGTATCAACAACTATTCGCCGTACACAGACGAAGAACCATTTAAGTCAATTCACAATTACATCGTAATGACTACATTTAAACATATGACCATTATATGTTTATCCCGGTATCATCTTCATATGCCAGTAATGTCCGTTTCATCATTGTATATGTCACACTTTAATAGGTTTCTCATCTTCTTTCTTTTTAAATGATTTTGTACTGGTGCTTTGTAGTCATTTCTTACCAATATCTTAAGATCGCATGAAATAGTTTACAAATCATCTGCATCACATACATCATTGTTTATTGTATAACTGTTGTGCTCCTTTACTTGTCTCTACGTACTAGAAAATACCAGAAATATCGGAAAACATCCTGTGGCTTGTCTTCGCCTAGCGTCCATGCCCGCTTCGGTACTAGCTATATCCGGTGTCAGTCCTACACAGTGATAATGAACAACAGAAATCCTATCCAAACTTCAGCTTATATTTGTTTTTAGCAACAGACACTAATTCTCAAATAGATAAACAGTGACATAACATCTAAGATTTCAAAATGTCATGTATATGACATCACAGTCATCTGTTTCC
>NW_018408487.1:15505-23383 GCF_002113885.1 Mizuhopecten yessoensis
GTTATGTTTCTTTGAACAAAAATTTGATTCGACTATTTTTGCAGAAGTTGTTGCCCTTTGTTTATTTCTAGTACTTGAATCTTGTCCGGAGATCTACAGTTTTCTATCGATTTCTTCTAAACTTGGTAGGCTTCATAATCATGATATCAAGTTGTGTTAATATAATGAGTTGGAGACTAATCTTTTGATTACTTGTTTTCCTCAAACTTTTAGAAAATTAAAGAAAATCGGAAGTTGACTTTGTAGTGAAAGGTGAGATTTATAGCATGCTATATTAACAGAGATTGGTAGTTCCCTAGGGGGATTATTATTTTAACTTTTTGGAAGTGTTAACAGAGATTAATAGAAATAGGGAATTATTAAGTAAAATGTTTTTAAGTGTTAATAGAGATCGGTAGTACCCAAGGGCGATTATTCAGTAAAATGTTTATATGTGAAAACAGAGATTGGTAGTACCCTAGGGGATTATAATGTTAACTTTTTGTATGTGTTTAATATTGATTGGTAGGTAGTACCCTAGTGCGATTATTAAGTGAAATGTTTGTATGTGTTAACAGAGAATGGTTACACTCTAGATGGATTATTTAGTTAACTTTTTGTATGTGTTAACAGAGATCGGTAGTACTAGGGGGTTTCTTTAGTAAAATGTTTGCATGTGACAACAGAGATTGGTAGTACACTAGGGCGATTATTATTTTAACTTTTTGAATGTGTTAACAAAGATTGAAAGTACCCTAGGGGGATTATTACGTAAAATGATTGTAAGTGTTATTGGAGATCGGTAGTTCCCAAGGGGGATTATTAAGTAAAATATTAGTTTGTGATAACAGAGATTGGTAGTAGACCCCTAGGGGGATTATTTAGTTATTTTTTTTGTATGTGTTTACAGAGATTGGTAGTTCCCTAGGGGGATTATTATGTTAACTTTTTGTATGCGTTAACAGAGATCGGTAGTACTAGGGGGATTATTAAGTTAAATGTTTGTATGTGCCAACAGAGATTGGTGGTACCCTGGGGGTTATTAAGTAAAAGTTTTGTATGTGACAACAGGGATTGGTAGCACCCTAGGGAGAGTCTTTTGTTAACTTTAACATTATTATTAAGTAAAATGTTTGTATGTGACAACATCAATTGGTAGTAATCTAGGGGGATTGTTAAGTTAACATTTTGGATGGAAAAGATGGCAGCCATACTGAGAGGTCCTACTAGTTGAGCTCTGCAGATTTTTGGTCATCTCCACTGTCATAAATAATAGTTACTTCAAAAGAAGTATACTATAATGTGTATAAGGATATGGACTCACCATCTGTGAAGGTGTTTTTGTGAAAAAGTGCAAAAACAAGGATTTATTGATGATAGATCTCCACATTCTAGTGAGAGTGAATTGTCTGTGATATCTACTCACTCTCCAAGGTGTGATACCTGCCTGGACATTTACCTGTGCTGATATACTTCACAGTACTTAGTGTGTACCACCAACAAAATGACCAGCTTGAATACTAGGGCTGGGAATAGAGCTGCTAACACTTCAAAACAAATGAAACTTACTTAGGGAAGTGATACAGAGAGTTTTACAAGAGAAATGGGGAAACTCAGAGAAGACCTCAGGGACATGAAAACCTCAATGGAAAGGCTAGGTAAAACTTCAGAAATAAAGGAGATTGAGGAAAAGGCTGTAGCAGAGGTGATAAAAAATTCCTATGGAAAGATGAAAGAAGAAATAACAAGAGATGTGATGACAGAGACAAAGGAATTGATGAGACATGAAACTGACATAGTTAATGAAAAAGTAAAAGGGCTGGAAATGGACATAGCCAATATTCAGGATGAGATGGTTAAAAGAGAAAAGAGACTCCATGAAATTCAGGATATTCTTGTTCATCAGCAGAGGCGATTAGACCTGGCAGAGGTAGCAGCAAACAAAACTAAACAATATTCCAGAAAAAATAACATCAAAATCTATGGTCTTGAGGAAAAGAAGGATGAGAATTTGAGAGATGTGTTCCCACAGAAACTTGAGCAGATAACAGGTGTAAGAATTAATGGATACTTTGACGTGGTGGCCATTCATCGATTACCAAGTTCATCCACACCTAGGCCTGTTATTGTAAAAAAATAAATAACAATGATATAAAAACGATGATTATGAAAAACAAGAAAACATTACGTCGAGCTGGGTTAAGAATAATACATGACATTACAAGGCCTAATGTAAATGTCATGGAAGCAGTAGGAAACAATGAAAACATTGAGTACAGTTGGTTCTTCAATTGCCAAGTGTATGGGCTTTGCACTGTGACCAAAAGACGGGTGAAATTTGGACTAAAAGACAACATCAAGGACATTTTGTCACAACACATTCAGGATGTGAATGAGCAGCAAACAAACACTGGACACTAACTGTGAAAATAATTATTGAGGTATAACGGCACAGGGTGATTAGGGTGGACCTCTGAACTGTCTATTAGTCCCAATCATCCAGTGGTAAAATATAGTTGAAGTGTAAATATAGTGTTTGGTTCTGTTTCTGTGGATATAATGACATATACCCCTCTCATGGTAAGTGCTCCAACTACATGGGTTTATTTATGTTTTTTCATAAACTGGATTGCTACTTATTTCTAACTTCCATAAGACTTTCATTTTTGACACTCAATGCTAGAAACGAGCTGAAACGGATACTAAAAACTATGAAATTTTGAGTTCAATGTTATGTAATGCCCTAGGTATCAGAGGAAGAAATATCATTATTGAAACCCTACTCAAAACTGATAAGTTTAAGGTATGTGTATTAGTTTTGTTTATATCTTATTGTTAAAACTGTCATTTAGATAATAACACAAAAACAAATTACCATTTATATATATTTATATTTGAAATATTGAAAAATCATTTTTCTAACATAATTTTGTAAATGAGACATCCGTAATAATCTGTAGCATTAAATTAAGGGAGAAACTGATGTGGAAAATTCAGGATTTCACCAATATGCGAGTATTTACTAAAGGGAGATAATCGTGTGGAAAACTCAGGAAATTGGAAGGGGGGATAATCTTGTACTTTGTGCCATTTTTTGTGTGATACTATTGGAAAATTACAATCAATGTTGTTTGATTCAATATCATCTAATAGATCATTAGACAACTAACCAATTTATATTAAATATAGATACATGATATTATAAATAGTACATTTAGTATATATGTGAAATATGTTAACTTGAATACATTTTTGTAGCTTGTTTCATTCCAAATAGTTTACATCTATTGTAAAATGATTAAGATTTCATATACTGAAGATATTATATAAGCAATTATCTGCTGTTGATATTGGTAAATAAACTATATAGCTAATGGATTATGACTTAGAAACTGATGTACAGTATATAACTTTTGCTCATTACTTAAACATTCTGTCATTCCCTACGTTAGCTCATGTGACCTTGGCACTTGAATCTCAAATGTAAGTTCAATTTTATGTATACATTTTTCCCCCTTGAGTAAATGTTAAGGAAGGGAGATAATTTTGATCTAGTGCTATTTTGTGGTGTTACAAGTATGATTGATTTCAGGTGTGGTCAAATAAAAGGAAATTTTTTGCATCATAACTGTAAAGTATACTAAACAAATTGTCAACTAAGTATAGTGGAGATGAACAAAATCTGTATGATGAGGACTTACTTGTATGTATAACAATATGCCAAAACATGGATATTTTATTTGTGTATTTGTCTTTTTTGTATGTTTCTTCTCTCTTTCCTTTTTTCTGTTGTCAGATTTATCATGTAGAGTTAGAGAAATATTTGGCAAAGAGTGGAAGGAGAAATCTGGAAATATAATTACTGTCTTGAACACGGGTGCATATTACAGCTATTCATTTTCCATTATTTTGTTTTTGCCTGATTATAAAAATAACTTAATTTTCTTAATTGTGTTTTCTTCAAGCAAGTATATTGGGGGGTCTATTAATAATTTTATAAACATTAGTGGAGGGAATTAGTATCTTATCAGCAAATTGTCAGGGTTTAGGTGACAAGGTAAAACGTAAGGATGTATTTACATATTTGAGAGATAGAAAATACAATATCTATTGTCTCCAAGACACACATTTTACTGAGGAAAAGGAAGATCTAATACGGAATGAGTGGGGCTATGACTGTTTTTTTAATTCTTTTAAATCAAATTCTAGGGGGGTAGTAATTTTGATAAATAACAACTTTGAAGTGAAGGTATTGAAAGAAAATAAGGATTTGACAGGGAACTTTTTGGCACTGGATTTAGAAATTGAGGGGAGAAAACTTACTCTGATAACTATTTATGGTCCTAACTCTGATAGCCCAGCTTTCTTTGAAAACATTGAGAAAACTTTTCACGACTTTAAAAATGATCATTGTATAATATGTGGCGACTTCAACTTGGTTCTTAATCCTGATTTAGATTACGATAAAAAATTACAAACAAATTAACAATCCAAAGGCAAGGGAAAAGGTTTTAGAAACAATAGAGAATTTAGATCTAGTTGATATATTTAGAGAGCAATATCCTAATACAAAAAGATACACATGGCGAAGAAGTAGACCAATAAAACAAGCTAGGCTTGATTATTTTTTAGTATCTGGAAGTTTAATTCAAAATGTTAGTAATACAAGTGTTGATTCAGGATATAGATCTGACCATTCCTTCCCAAAAATTACATTAAAGTTCAGCGAATTCAAATAAGGTAAAGGATTATGGAAATTTAATAACTCTTTGCTTCAGGACCAGGAATATCTTAACCTTGTTAATAATACTATAGCAACTATAAAAGCTCAATACTGTATCCCCATCTATAATTCTGAATTCATCAACAACATTCCTGATAAAGATTTACAGTTAGTTATAGATGACCAATTGTTTTTAGAAACTTTGTTAATGGAAATAAGAGGCAAATCAATCCCCTTACTCTTACTCGTCATATAAAAAAAGCAAATTAACTTAAGAGAAAATGATCTAATAGATGAAATTCAGAAGCTTGAAAATCAGAATGATATAAATTTAGAAGAGTTGAATAGAAAAAAAAAGGAATTAGAAAACATTAGAACACATAGGGTGAAGGGAAGTATAATTAGAGCTAAAGCTTTATGGATAGATGAAGGGGGAAAACCAACAAATTATTTTTTCAGTTTAGAAAATAGAAATTTTACATCAAAAATTATTCCAAAGTTGCAAAGGGAAAATGGGGAATTAATAACAAAACAAGATGATATTTTAAAAGAAGTAAACACATTTTATGAAAAATTATACTCAACTGTTGATAACGAAGTTGAAGAAATGAATTTAGATGACTTCCTAGATTTTGATGTGCCAAAATTGAATAAAGTAGAAGCTGACAGTTTGGAATAACACTAATAACACTAGAGGAGGCATCCAAAACCCTTAGAAACATGAAAAATAACAAAAGCCCGGGTTCAGATGGATTTACTTCAGAATTTTTAAAATGTTTTTGGAAGCAGCTTGGAAACTTTGTGGTTAGGTCGATAAATTATGGTTATTTAACTGGTCAGTTATCTATTACTCAACGTCAAGGCACCATTACTTGTATTCCTAAGGAAAATAAATCAAAATGTTTTATGAAAAATTGGCGGCCTATCTCTCTTTTAAATATTGTGTACAAAATTGCATCTGGATCTATCGCTAGTAGACTTAAATTAGTTTTAGAAAAATTGATAAACTCGGATCAGACAGGTTTCATATCAGGACGTTATTTAGGGGAAAATACTAGGCTCATCTATGAAATCATGCAATATGCTGAAGAAAATAATATCCCGGGAATGCTATTATTAATTGATTTTGAAAAAGCGTTTGATTCGGTCTCTTGGAAATTTATAGATAAAGTGCTTAAGTACTTCAAATTTGGGAATGATTTGAGAAATTGGGTAAAAATATTACACTCTAATCCTTGTTCTGCAATTAATCAGGGGGGTAACTTATCATCGTTCTTTAATATAAAACGGGGCTGTCGCCAAGGCGATCCAATCGCACCTTACATTTTTATACTTTGTGCCGAGATATTGGCGATTCGGATAAGGAATAATAGAAATATTACTGGTATCAATATTGATGACTGTCAGATTCTAAATTCTCAATATGCAGACGACACTTCTTTAATACTAGATGGAACAGAAAAATCTTTGAAGGGATCTGTTGAGGAACTAAATTTGTATGCTAAAATGTCTGGTCTAAAAGTAAATAAAGGTAAAACCCAAATTGTTTGGATAGGTAGCAAAAAGTATAGTAGTGATGTACTTCTTCCAGATATGAATTTTCAATGGGGGGTTGACAAGTTTACACTTCTTGGTATTGAATTTAATGTGGATTTACACAGAATTCCTAAAATTAATTTTGATAAAAAAACTAGTTAAACTTAAATCTTTAATCATGGGATGGAGTAAAAGAAAGCTTACTCCTATTGGGAGAATTAACATAATTAAGTCTTTATTAGTTTCACAGATGAATCATCTTTTTATCTCCTTACCAAATCCAGATCAAAGTTTCATAAAGCAGCTAAACTCAATTCTTTTCAATTTTTTATGGAATGGTAAAATTGACAAAGTTAAGCGTGAGGTAATTATTCAGAATTATTTAGATGGGGGGCTAAAAATGGTAAACATATTGAGTTTTATTGAATCTCTAAAAATCAGTTGGATCAGAAAGATATTTTGGTCAGAGGGAAAATGGCGTATGATTTTAAAAAGCCAACTTTACTTTAATGTCTTAGCTAATTGTGGTAGTGAGTATTTAATTAAGATTATTGGGACTAATTGTAAAAATATTTTTTGGAAGGATGTTTTTAAGGCATGGTATAGACTAAGCACTAAAGTAGAAATGTATAGAAAGGAGGATCATTCCTTATTTAAGACACCCATATGGTATAACAAAAACATAACTATTGGTAATAATGACATTTTCTATAGAAATTGGTTCAATAAGGGGATTGTGATTATCAATGATTTAGTTAAAGATATTAGAACTTGTTCCTTTTTCTCATTCAATGAATTTTGTACTATTCATGGTTCAATAACAAATTATCTTCAGTATCAAGGAGTGATAAAGAGCATAAAGAAATACATTAAGAATCACAATATACCCAACAAGATGTTGAGTTACCCAATCATACCATTAAATCTTGAATTTATATTAAAAAAAAAAGGATCACAGGAGTTCTATAAAGTTCTTATTCAAAATAATATCACAGTAACAGGACAAAATAAATGGGGAACTGTTTTTGATTATAATAAGGAAACATGGAAAAAAATATATGCTGTTCCATTCAGGGTAACAAATAACACAAAGTTACAATGGTTACAATTTAGAATAAATCATTACATTTTAACAACAAATTCATATTTATTTAAGATTGGACTAATAAATAACCCTTTGTGTGTTTTATGTTTTATGGAAAGGGAGACAATTATTCATATCATATGGGAGTGCACTGAAGTACAAAGTTTTTTGACGAATTTTGCAAATCTTTTAAATGCACTTGCCATTCCCTTTTCAATAAATAAATAAAATATTATTTTTGGATGTATCGAGCAAGCAGGAATTTATTATAGAATTGACAATGAAAGTATTCTTTTTATTAAGCATTATATATACAAAACTAGATGTTTGCATAACTCACTTAATGTTATGGCACTGGTAAATTTGATTAAAGAATATTACAATGTTCAGAAATATATTGCTTATGGTAAAGGGGAAAAATATCTCAATAAGTTTACTAATAAATGGCGAAAATGGATAAAAGTAGTTGAACTTGCCTAAACATTGCTACTCGGAAAGTCTGACATTTCTATCTTTCTGTCTGTCTGTCTGTCTGTCTGTCTGTCTGTCTGTCTGT
>NW_018408488.1:0-2368 GCF_002113885.1 Mizuhopecten yessoensis
TAAAGCTCTCTGTTGAAAAACGAATCGAAAACATGAAAAATGCTATTGAATAACACAACACGATATTTTTTTTTCAGAGCAAGTCGGGAAAAACTTGTCCAATGTTTTGAAGGTGGTGACGCCTCCGTTTTTTTTTTTATAGTGACTCAGATGGCGACGATCCCCGTTTCAGTCTTCTTCACAGTTTGGCCAGCATTCAACCACTACAGTCGTCTCAAAGCGGCTCTCAAATTACTATCTGTGGTAATAGGGCCTTTGCAACCAGCCAATATCTTTCTCACATCCCTGGGGAGCATATATACAGCCCGTGCTATCATTTCGGCGCTCACAGCTAGCATTCACTAATTCTAGCGCTGCCCAACTACGTACTCATTTACAGCTGAGTAGACTGGAACAAGCGGAGTAAAGTATATTGCTCAAAGATACAACACAGTGCCGTGCCGTGACTCGAACCCGCAACCCTTTAGTCACGGGCCCTGCGTCCTACCACTAGACGGACTAGACTACCGTGTCCTCTAAATCACAGTTATTACAGTAGATTATGTGTCGGTCATAATAACACAATTATACTTATAAATGGGTCACAGCATTCTTTGTTTGTTTTAAAACCATGCGAATTTGCGAGCAGTCTCCGATGACAAGTACATTGTGCTCATTACTGTACATGAAATCTTTGTATTCATATATCTTAGTGTACCATTGTAATGCAAAGGTGTTGAGACAAATAAAAAGTTTGAAGTATATATCATAAAACATTACCCTACCCAATACGAAATCTTGACTCGGTTTTTTTTTTTCAAAGCTGCAAAATAGCTATTATATTTATGATTTAATTAATCATGATTTAATTATAAATATTATTCAATTCAATTTATTTCCGAATGCAACACAGCATATAGAATTCACAAGACACATATAAATATATTATAAATCATGTGTACAAGATGGCGGAGAACACAACCGAACTAATTTTGATGCATACTGATAAAATATAATCAACACACTAATCAATCAAGTTGATACAGGTACAGGATAACATAATTTATAACATTTACATGTAGTAGTGACATTCTTTTCGACGAGGCATGAATTATGTATTTACTTAAATTTCCCCAAGTTTTTACATTTTTATTTGCAAATAATTCAGTCAAATTGTATACAGAGGGGCGCCGGTAAAGACACGGCTTAATATATAATATTCTTAATTCTGAGTAAGCGGGACATGATAATATTAATTGAGTTCCATCCTCCACTATATCAGTATGATAATAATGTAATGTGATCGCACTGCCAAACTATTATAAAACATTATATTTATATCATGACAGCACCATTACCTCTACAAAATTATAAAANATTATTCTATTATTATAATTCTAATCAAAGACGAATAAAACCTTGTATCTTATTTGATATTATTAGTTCTTTACATAGATAATTACAATTGCACATGTAGTCCCAGGTAAAGCATGTGATTTCAGGTAGATTCAAGCATATCGCACCTGTCGGTTGAAATAATAGACCTGTGTTCTAAGGGAGTTAGAGGTGTGATCATACATGTACACCACACTGTCGTAATTATGCTGTAATGAGTTAGCTTGATGCTCACAGGTAAGACGTAAAGATGTTAACTGTACCTGGTAATCCAATTCAATTCAGTTTATTGCATTGAATAGCCACATAATCACAGATGGTTTTCACACCTGTACATCTTACCTGTGATTGCTTGTAGCTATAGAAGTTGAATTGAGTCGGGGACAAAGATAAGGTAGGCTCTGATTGAGGCTTGACGGTAGACTGCAGGTGTGGCTTGTCTTTCGGAAATCAAATCAAAAGGACATCGTGTCTTCATTCGTTGACTTACATTTTACAATACAATTTATTTTATACCCGTGTCACATGTCAATATCCCATTACAACAGTTTTTAGATCCTCCGTATCAGCACTATACATTACATGCTGCAGGTTAATTTTGCATTCATTTATGTAAACAAAAATACCATACATCACGTGACCTTGTACTGCCCTCAAAATATGCATATTAAGTAGACCGGTAAGGAGCCCGGGGCTGTTACCTGGTCTGTCCGTCATCTTATTGCGAGAGAGACTACACATTAAATCATATGAACGTACACAAATAGGGTTATGTGCAACTCAGTCTGGATCCGTCGTGAAGGGTTCAGGCTCCCGGTAATATAATTCAGGATCATGTATATATATATCTGCAGACCGACAGAAGGATCGACCAATAAATATATATATTTAAATCAGTTTTTAAGTTTTTTGGCGGTTTCTGATAACATCAGTGAAATCTAATCTACTGTACGTTCGGTACACAGTAATGTCATCTCATACAGAGGTTTACTTC